>NC_048900.1:1099433-1207269 GCF_011077185.1 Oxyura jamaicensis | reverse complement strand
AAGAAACCTCCAGAATTATTTTGCATGTGGTGACATGGTAGTAAACAAAGTAGAACTTCACCTCACCCCTTTTAAGCAATAATGCTGATCAAAAGCAGCATCTGAGAATGCAATTGCAAAATTCAGCTACATGCCCAGTTATTTGTCACATACCCAATCTAGTGTGTGTTTTTTTTCCCCACTTATAAAATACGGACAAATTAAGCAGTTGTGTAATCAAAATTAAATCTATGAATCTGCAGCAATGCATATTGCAGTATGTTTGTCCTTGTTCACATCCCTGTAACTCATTAACAACCTATAATAAACCTCACTTTCCTTGGGGCACCATAATATGTTAGTTGAGACCTAAGCTACACAAAGCATAAGATGTTTTTTCTTTAAGTTAGCTCAAAAAATAAATTAAGGTTGATTTTTTTCAGAACAAAGTATATTGCAAAGACAGGACAATCTTTACAGACAGTTTTTCTTTTCTGTAGACGTTCAAGGTTTCCTGAATTGTGCCAGTTTTTCTTACACTTCTGAGCATCAACAAGTGCATATCAAACAAAAAACAACAATAACTCGTAACTTAGGCAAAACATTTGGACAGAATTCTCACAAGTAATTTCTGGAATTACTCAGTAGCCATCAACTTCAATCAGTTTCAGTAACAACTTAGTAAGTTCATTCAAACATCTCTTCATATGCTACATGTGCATCACTTGCTTGCCCTCTCCTAGAAGATTTGGAACAGCTGTTGCCAACTGGGAACATGTCATCACTAAGTTGTGACTGTATACAAAAAAATACTTTATCAAAGTGCAAGGGTATGCACTGCATGAACATGAATTTCTGCCAGCACATGCACTCTAATTTGTGAAAACTGTTACGAAAAATTAATTCAAGTTTACATCCTTGGATTTAAGGCTATAAAATAAGATCCACCTCAACAAGATGTTGGTGGCCCACCACTGATGAGGTGGTAGGCCATATGGCCTACCAGAAAACAAACCAACCCACCATCATACATTGCTAGCATTACATCCCTCATTAAACTTGTTTTTTCTCTGTCTCCCATCCAAATACTAATACAGCCAACAAACTACCATGAGGTGACAATTTTCTGTATAGTTTATACATCTGCTAAATAAAGGCAAAATAAATATCAAAGGTCTTTAGTAAGAGATTCTCAACACTGTAATTGCCATGTTGCGTTTCATTGCAAGAGCGAAATAATGATAAACAAAAAACTGCTATTAGAGATATTAATATCCAACCTATGGGTCATATGCTGCTAGCATTAAAATTTACCAGAGCCACAGTCTATCCCCAATTATCATCTCTCTCAGCTTCTAAGGGGTAAGCTACAGAATGGCTAACTTTGCTGGCAATGAAAACTTTACATATCTGTCTCCCATGGGGCCTCATGACACTTCCCTTTTACATGGTTAACACCAGTAAGCGTCCTAAAGAGAAATGATAGTTGAAATCAAGGTGGTATCACAAGAGAGTGCACTACTAACAATCAGTTCTCCCCAAGGGAATACACAGGCAAGAATATCTAACAGTGGATTCACGAACTGGTCTGCTGGCAGAAAATCAGTCACCCTCATGTGTGTGTGCTGTCCAGGCCCTCGTTGGCAGCAGGCAAGAAGTGCACGCATGCACTGTACAAGTGTGCAGCAAGGCCAGTGCTTCCCGAAACTGCCATACTTACTGCACATACGCAGCCAGCCCAGTCATCTGACAGAAAGGGTACTTGACATAACTCTTGTTTTTGAAAGATGCTTTGAGAAAAATCAATAGTTTTACCCACAAGAATAAAATGCTACAAAGAAATGATTTCCCATTTTTAATTAAATCCTGGAGTACTAATGTCATCTTGCTAGCTGTCAGAAAGTAACCTTTAAATGTAATTATGCAAAATGGCATTTCTTCATACTATTTAAGGAAAGCATATAGTAGACCCATGCAAATTAAGCACAATCCCATTTTTTAACAAACAACTGAAATCAAAACTGGGTTGTGAACTGGGGCTCTGCATGCTTCAAACTTCCCTTTACCTCCTGAAGTTCTTCTTTGTCAGCTTTGGAAAAGTGGTATTTATTTCCTTCCTTTTGAGAACAAATTTCCTTCAGTAAAGTAACAGAATATTAAGTTAGGTGACTATACATGACTGGATCAAAAGAAATCAAAGAGGAAAGGTAAAAGAGCAGCCTAGACAACACCCACCCCCCTCAGCTATAAACCTCTTTGCTGTATTTATGAGGATGGATTCCTCAACTCTGTATCTTGTGATGATACTGTTTGCCAATGACAAGATGATGGAAAACACCACAGAAGAGAAGCTGTTACCAGTTTTAGTCTGACAAGGACTTGGCAGCAGCTTCAACTGAGTCCCCAAAGGAATGCAAGGATAACAGTTAAAACCAATTTCACAGGAGTATCCTATCTTAAACCTTGTTCTTCAAGCAGTGTGTGCTTTTTGGTAAAACTCAATCCCACTTAATTCTGAAAGTGGGCTCCTATGCCATTTCATTGCAACTACTCCTCTTTTATGATCCCCTATCTCTACGGGGGGAAATTCCTATTGGACCTAGATCTTTCACTTGGCAACAACAGAATATAAACTGGAGAAATAAGACAAAGGGTGTTTAGGTTATGGAGTCTTACCCAAAGGGATAACTAGCTATGGCAAAGGCATGCTCTAAGGACACGAAGAACTGCTGCTTTCTAAAGTTCTTGTCAGTGATTTCAATCAGATTTCTGAACAAAATGTAGTGAAGCTCTTGCCAATTCAACATGAGAAATTAATTACTGAGGCTTGAATTACAGAGGCTTGAAGCTGATTGAATACAGACAAAATGTAGATTTGGATAACGCACTTTGCACCGAACAAGAAGATAGAAGAAAAACATCAGTGTTTTGGTTTTAATCTTAAAATTTGAGTCTTAAGACTTTTAAGTTCAAAGATTTAAGGGGTGGATGGGAGGAGAAGCAGGGATAGAGAGGAAAACAAGCAAGTAAGTACACACCCAAAGATAATTGTTTTGGACTGGTAAAGAAAATTTTGTCTGTCATGAGAGGAATTAATGATCTAATTTGCTCGGTAAATGAAAAATAGTCTTTAATCATGAAATTATACAGTTGCCCATCATGTGATTTTAAGTAACTGTTAAGAGCCTTTTAAAACAAACAATAAAATCTTACCTCAGTTGTTTTGCATAGTTTTGCTCAATTTCTATCCTTTCTTTTACAAATTTTGCATATTTCTCCAAGAAGTCAATGCCCCACTGCGTATGCTTGTCTAAGTTATCGAACTGATCCTTAAAAACAAAAGGAAACAAAAATACTGACAGTTAGTTAAAAATCACACCAATACCAGAAATGACATATAATTTAAGAGTTGTACTTGGAGGGAACACTTTCTACTTGGATAGAAGTCACTAAAGTTACAAATCAGTCATACATGTGTGTATACACCAGTCATATACCGGAACAGTAAGCCGTACATGCAGGCACAGATCTAGCTCTTTCTGTAAAAACAGCTCTAAATATCTTCATTTAAGTTGTGTGCAGCCTTTGATCACTTTCACAAAGCAAACACACCTTTTTCCCCCTAAAAATACTCCCATCGAAAGAGCGGTTATTTTCCACCAAGATGGTGAAGACATAACTAGAGATTAGTATTAGATAACTAAGGGAAGGGACTGTTCAGCAAAAGAGATGCACTTGGCGTTTTTAAAACACAACTAGTAATAATTGCATTTGGTATGAAAAAGTAATTCCACTTTTAAGATTGCCCACTGAAATAAAAATAATGCAAATTACAGCTGCATGACTAACTTGGGTGTAGTCTGCATATGAAAAACATTTATTAAATAAATCTATACACAAAGTTCATCATCAGCTCTAGCAAAGATTACAAAGAAAGCAAATTTGCTCTTATCCACTGAAAAAGTTATGGTAAAGCAAATGCACAAAGCAAACAGGAGAACTAAAAATAAACAAGACTTGAAAAAAAAAAAAATGGTTGTGTGATTATTAATAAATTAAATCATCTCCAAAACTAATCCTTCACTTCATTATTTATCATCATCTACTGATCCTAAAAATTCTGCCAATGGAAAAAATGAGGATTTTCAGCTCAAGCATTTCCTGTAAATTTTCTCTAACAGTTACTTAATAATCCAAAAATACAAGCAACTGGCAACATCAAAGTTTGTGTGTTCGGTATAAGCTGAAATCAAATACGCTTCACATAAATTAAAAAACAAACAAACAAACAAACAAAACCCCACAGAACAGTGGGGAAAAAAAGCCGAAGAAGCTCTTAAAAGATAGACTTAATTTACATAAGGAAGTTTGGAATGAAGGGTATTTATCAGAAGCTGATTCAGTAACATGTCTGAACCTAATGAATTGCTGTCAACCTTTAGTATTACCAATTCAAGTCTGATTTCAAAATGCAATAGGATGATCTGAAGTTAAATCAAAGAACACCAAAACGCTGCATAGCTGAAGACTCAAGAAAAACGTATTCATTAAAATAGGTATCAAGATGATACACCTATATACAACCAATGGGAGTAATAAAAAAAAGAGCTACGAGCTTTTAACAACGTGAGGAATATAACGAGATTCAGGTTGCTCTCAAATCTTGCTTCGCTGCTCTTAGCATTTCACACCACAGGCTAACCACAGCTGTTAGCGCACTGAAGGTGTCAACACAGAGGCACGCCAACCAAGTAGCCATCCTATTCCCCTGCTAGCCACGTGCTCTCTGGATCCTCTCTCCACCAAAAAAAAAAAAAAAAAAAAAACACCTCTCGCTGATGTTTCACCAAAGAACCACATTAACAGGGAAGAGACAGAAGCGGGACTGAAGACAAGATTTCAAAATATTTGGGAAACCAGCCAAATTTACCCCATCTGGACATTTCAGCAATAATTGCTTTCTGTCAAATAAGGTCACATTCCTGCTATTGTTTTTAGAAGAGCTGCATATGCTTTGTTTGTGTGTGTGAAGAGGGAGATGGTTATCACAGTCCTTTTCGTTTTGAAGCACTGTTACACATATGCATAAAACAACATCATTCTGAAAAAGCCTTTTTTATATTCTATCATTTTGTAATTACTCTGACTATATTAACCTGACATCCAAAAGAAATTTCAAAAAGGTGCTGTTGGCATGGAGCCAACATCCAAAACCATTTAAGAAAATATTATTTCCTTCAATGAACACCAGAACAAAGCCTTTGCTGTTCTACTTAGGCACTTTAGACCACAGAGCTCTGGTTTGATACTCAGGTTTTATTAACATTATGGAATGCTAAATTACTGGCATTTCAGAACATGCAATCAGAGAAGACGGCTTTCCTAATATTTTGCTCAAACAAAAGAAGATTCTACCAGTCAAAATTTCCTCTTTGCTACTAATATGAGAGTGGAATGGAAAACCTGTTACTCTCCGCTCGTGCAGTATATTCTTGCTCTTCAAAAGAGTGAGACAGCGCCACAAGGTCAGTTAGCTTGCTGTCCTTTTTTGGTCAGCAATTATATTACACGCTATCTTAGAATGAAGCATACAGTATGGTGCCTGCAAAAATAAAACTTTCAGGAAGTATAAAAGCATCTTTTCAACCTGGCTTATGAATGACCAAAGCTGAATGCCTAAAAAAAGAAAAGAAATAAATTATTTATAGATAACTATTTGTGTTCAAAATAAAAACGCTATTAAAAACTTCCATGTAAAAACTGATAATTAATCAATTAAATTGGACGTACTGATGATGTCTCAAACTCTCTTTGTATAATCATGTACATACTGCACAACAGAGCTCTCAATTAACAAATAAAATGTATGTTAAGTGAATAATACATCTGCTTTACAATTCTTCCAATTCTTGAACACAAAACCAAAGAACAGAAGTCTGCAGAGTCACACAAATCACGTTACACTGCTCAGTAATGACACTGAGATAAATGAGCAACAAAGAAAAGTAGAATCAATGAATCAGCAGAAAGAAAAAAATGGATCTTTTCAGAAAGGCTTCTAGATGTGAGTCACAAATTTAATCCTTTCAACTTCTCTCACGTAGCACCCACATTTGAGGCTCTGGGTCTCAATCAAGCCAAAGGCATCCTTCTAATCCAAGAATACAAACAGAAAATCTTTCACGCTGCTAAACAGGAAACCAAATTATGCACTGAGAAACAAACCGGGCTATGCAGTATCCTGAATGGAGAGAAAAATAAAAATAAATAAAAATAAAAATAAAAAAATTGGGCATTACTATACAGAGAAGAAAATGGACCAAACAGATGCAGACTATCTGCCTGGAACCTTCAGAATCAATCTATCAATGTATTAATACAGCCTGCTGCTTTGTAGGAAATGTGAAAATTGCATTAACTGAAGATCAGCAAAAGGCAATTAAAAACAAACAAAAAAAGAACACATCCTACGGTATCTGGCTGTCTACTACTCTGATAGCAAAGAATTTTCTCTACAATATCCCAAAGCAAAACACACATTGCTGTTTGTCCAGTAACTCCCCACCACCCTTAGCAGCTGAGCAGGCAATTTTTGTAAAAAAATAAAAATAATAAAAAAATGTAAATGCAGCTGACTGTTATTAAACTGATTAATGTTAGCTAATGGATCTTGGCCCTCAGTAGAAACTGCCCCCTCAAAAGCTGGAATGCAATTCAAAAATTCTGCTTTGTCAAAACAAATCTGAGACTTCACAACAATCTGTTGTAGGTGAATATAAACTATTCCAAAGTAAGTGTTATGTCCCTAAATTTTACTTCCAGATTATTTAATGTAACCATAGATTAACACTACACATACTTCACTTATGCAGTTCTGAACTTATCAGGTTGTTGCAGATACCAGGGAGCTTTTCAATAACAGCAGCTGAAGCATCAAAGCAAGTAGCCGAGCTGAGTCAAATCTGCACTGGAGATAAAAACATCATTTCCCAAGTTAAACTTAAGAACTGATCTCCTCCTCTTACTGGCACCTGTTTTTTCCCCCCAAACAAACCTCAAAAGCCATAAAAAAAATGAGGATCTCTTCAAAGGGATAAACACTGAGGGATCACTGCAGCATAAATGCCAAACCTTTCCTCCTCCAAAAAATCTGTAGCTAGTCCAGCCACTGTTCATCATAGGAGTTTCAAATGAAACGTGTTAGGCCAGACTGAGATTTTTAAACAGTTAATGTTCCCCGTTTTCACTGCCTTGGAAAGCAGTTATACTTGCATTAAAAGCTAGGACTGTGGTACTAAATTCTGTAAAGAAAAAATAAAATCTGCTTTACTAAATGGTTCCCTTACAAAAAGCTCTAGTTTTATCAGATCAATATCCAATTGTGCATTATTCCCCATTTCCCTGACTTCCATTTTGATGATCTCCAGACAACTCAGTTGAAAGCCTTAAGAATCATCTCAAACACAGAACTACATCAACTTATGTTTAAGCAACCTACCTCAACTGATAATGTTTAGATCTACAGTCACTTTTAAATAATTAATAAAACATTTTATTCCAAATCATGAATGACTTCATGCCTGTATCATTCTATTCTCTTGACTCAATTTGTACATCGGTATTTCCATAATTTTATCTGACCACGTTTTTAGTCTGCAGTTACCCAAGTGACCTTATTTGCAGTTCTCAGATACTGCCACAGGATTAGTTCTTTCCCTGTTCTTTGTTCTCCACGCCGTCTCACTTGGCTAGTCTAAACTTCCAATTAAGTGAGTGGGAGATTAAAAGCTGAATTCCACTTTTAGCTCTCTAAATTCTTAACACTTCCACAAGTCCCATTTAAGGAAAAACATACTACACTCCAATGAGATTCAATGAAGAGAATGTTTTAGAGCATGAAGCAGCAAGATGCAGGTCTTGTTCAGGTTAAAAAAAAATAAATAATACTAATAATAGATAGAATCAAAAAAGTCCAGTGTGTTTGCAAATAAAATGTTGTATTTTATATCACTTTAGGAAAAGCAACAGACTACTTATCCACAAAACCACAAGTCCAAAGTAATCCAACTGACATAATAGAGTTGATTATATAACTCAATCTAATATTGTTTACTGAATCTAAGCCCATTAGGGTTTCCCAAATTAACTGGAATTATGGATAAAGTTAAATGATAACATTCTTCCTTCCTGCATCCATAGTACTGCAGAAGACAAGAAGCCCCAACTACACTCAAATAGCTAAGCATATTAAGTTAATTACAAAGTGACTATTTCACATCTTATCAAACCCTTCTCCTGAAATATCTGGTGCATGTCAGAAACATGAAGCATGTTTTGTTTTGTTTTGTTTTTTTTCCTTTTTTAATGAAGATAAGGGCCTTGAATTAAGTTCAAACTGTTCAACAATTTATACCAAAGCTTGCCTATATGTTTATGAAATAATAAATTGATGTGTATTCAACATATACATTATACTTGTTTAATTTGCAGTGTTTGTGCAAAAAATTACTCATGCTACATGAGAAGTTATGGAAACCACAATATATTAATGAGAAGTTACCAACAGAGTACTGTGTACCTTCCCCTACTTGTCCTCAGCACAAAATAGATTATAAAACTGTATTTTAATTAGAGAATGTTACAGTAATCTATTTTGGACAATACATTTCAGTTTTTCTGATCTTTGTAACCTCTTCTGTGCCTGTGTTTTTTGTTTTCCTTTTGTCTCTTTACGCATTCCTGCTTCCTTTTCTATCTTAGCATAATAGCTCTTCTATTTTACTGACTGAACTGATTATCACTTCTCTCTCTTCCTGCCTGCTTGCTTTTATAATTATTGATTTGGTCTTCTGGTCTTTCTTTCTTCTTGCAACTGCAATCTGCTTCTTTCTAACACGGAGACTAGATCTGCTTCCAACTAAATAGTAGTTTGTTTTTTTAAAACATCCTGTTAGTTTTAAATCTAAAAATTAACAAAGAGCTGCTCTATACTGAGAACAAAACAGAAACTGTCTTGCTCTTCTGCTTTGTGAAAGTTCTGTATAGTAGCTTCCACACAGACTAACCTGAAAATTATACCTTATTGTGCTCTGAAAATAACCTATGTATTAAACTTAAGAGGAGAAGAAAGGTGGTTAAACATTGTTATAAACTTGAAGATTAGTGTAAACAAAAAGGGTCAGAGCAGCAACACTGAAAGCCAGAACTGCTCTAGAAATAAAGCAGAGGCACTCAGAGATTAAGATGACAAAAACATAAATTTACAGGTGCATACATGTAAACTAAAGAGTACTTCACATTCTGATTTCATACTAAAACAAACCTTTAGTATAGACTGTTCTGGCCTTATAGTCTGAATAAAACACTCATCTTTTGAAGACAAAAAAGGAAAAACAATATTCCCCAAAAAATTCTGAAAACACATTGTTAGCTGACCTTCAGGATGCAGAGCTATTTTGCTTATGAAAATGAAGAAATTGGGGTTAACAGTAAACAGTATGTTGTAGCTTCAAAATATTTAGGTGAGAAACTGCCAGAAAAACAGGCTTGAAATGCTGAATATGCAAAAGAGAAAAAAGCAACAATTAAACATGACTTTTAGCTGAATGAACGATGACTTTGCTCTAAGGCATAAGAAATAGTCATTCACAGCTTGATCACACTATGAAAAATCCATTTGCCTGTTCAAGTTTTGTATATAATCTGAAAGAGCAATACCAACTCTTTGTCAACTTTGTTGTTAAAAAGTCAATCTCTGTATTTTATTATTAGAGAAATGTTTGCAGGATGAAATTAGCAACCAACTCAGAAGTGATATTGAACCACTGGAGATGTAGCCACCCTTGAAGATAACACAGCAAATCAGGATTTTACAGAGAAGCTACAAATGGAGAGTAACAGTTAAGGAAGAGAAATACAAAGTCTATGTTTTTCTCTTTTAAGATCTCCTTAGACCACCAACAAAAGAACTGCACTGGGATTTCTTCCTTTTTTTTTTTTTTTTTTTTTTTTTTTTTTTTATTGAAAGTCAGGTCTGGCAGGAGGGGACACCTTGCTTGGCAGCTAGCAGCTTCAGAGCCTGACAGACACCTTTCTGTCACTTCGCAGGAAGGGGCAGGAATCTACCACAGACAGGACTACAAAAGTTTGTGGTTGCTTTTGGAATGAGCATCCAGAACTGCAACACAACTGAGTTCTGCATTTGGAGATCAGCTGAAAAACAAGTAGGTAAATAAAGCCACTAACACATCCACTGGATTACTGTACTACAAGAGACTGTTTACATTTGGAAGTAAAAGTACTGACGCAGATTTCATGGCAGATTAAACTAGGATGATCCAAGGAGTCACTGAACCACTTCTGTGAATGGTCAGACCAGGACAAGCACCCAGACGGGAAGGAGGGGGCCACCATTTTCAGAAGCAGGCAGCTGGTGAGTTAGCTCAGCCACCTTATGGTATGGTGTCCTCGAGGACAGCGCTTGGCATTACAGATTGCAGCTGTGCACTTCAGTTCACCCATGCCACTGACTGTATCTGTTGGACTAATGATTAGATTTTAACAGCAGTAGTTTTCTGTCAGCACAGCAAATTGTCTCAGTTCACAGCCGCGGCATTGAGCACCAACATTAGTAAAAGTATAAAGGAACAAGCGGCTACAGAGGGTAGCTCAACACACACTCCTGTTGTCCAGCTTGGGAGTGACCTCTAAAATTCTTCATTTAATGGATGTGCATCTTCATATGGATTGAATGGTGCATCTACCTCAGTGTATCAGCATGTAAATCTAAGTGGAGAGAAACTCAATTCTTCTCAAGCTTACCTACTGGTCTGCCTGAAAGCAGGCACTTTGCTAGTGTCCTGGGAGTGACTGAATGCTGTTAGTAGACAGAGTCATAGAATGACAGAACGGTTGAGGCTGGAAGGGACCTTGAAGGCCATCTTAATTCCAACCCCCTGCCATGGGCAGGGACACTTCCCAGTAGACCAGGTTGTTCAAAACCCCATCCAACCTAGCCTTGAACACTTACAGGGATAGGGCAAGAAGCTTAAGTAGATTTTAGTCCTAGTTATGTCAAAGGAGCCATGAAGAGTTTAAGCTTAACCATAAATTAACTGTGATATAATGCATCACAGTAAAAATATATTATTGTTTGTTCAAAGCTCAGAGATGCTGTTGCTCATTGTATTATGATTATGTATGCTCATGATTACCTGAAGATAATCCCAACTTTACGGCAAGACTGGAACAAAACAGAGTATAAAGCACTGTAGCTATGTATCAATGAAGTAGTAGAATACTAAATTTGCTGCATGTCCAATAGCCACACAAGGCCTCAGACAAAGCAGAAGTTCTGTACTAAAATAGTGCATTTACAGCATGACTAGTGTTAGCCTGTAGAAAATCTGAAAATTTGCAATTATCTGGCTGGAAAACAATGCTGCAAGTTTTTTACTTTTGAAAAGCTGTGTAAAGAATGATTTTGTTCCTCACTTAGAAGGGTTATTATATGGTTCTACACTTAAAGTACAAGGTGAACATTTTAGTGTACTATGAAGCACCATTGGTGAAACTATCCAAAACTTAAAACTAACAATTTATAAATATATTTCTAAAAAATTATAGATACTTCCACAATGTTATTAGAAATGCATCCATAGAAAGCCAAGTGAGCAGGAAGCCTTGACACTTTCCAGTTCTTGCATATGTGACCTAACAATCTATTTTTGCATTCTAAAGGATAAGTTCTCTAAAAACTTGTAGAAACAGCAAAGAAATCATACCTACCACCAGCTTCTTCAGAGAGCAGTTGGCTTAAATTCCTGCTCTGGCCAGTCTAGCACAGCATCCAACAAGCAGGGTATCTACGGTTTTCTCCCCTCCATGCAGTAACAAGTGAACAGTATGCTCAGGAAAAGGGCGTGGTACGTTACAAAGGGAAAAGGTTCGCTGAGAGGAGGAGGAGGTAATTACCCTGGAGATAAATCAGCCAGGGGAGAACTAGAGGGGAGAAACTAGGGTCAAGCTAAATGTTTTGTGAAGGAATCATTATTTCAGAACACCAAGGTGCCCTCTATCATACCTTCAGAAGAGAAGTTCCACCAGCTTTGCTGCACATTCTGTCGTGATGTACCTGCAGAACGCTGCTTTGCAGGACACAGTCGCTACTTAGCGAGTGGATTCCATCCCTTACACATACATGCACAACTCTGCACAAGCGGTTTTTCAGTTTGTCCAATTGCACTACCATGAAATCCAGCTTATATTATTTAGTGGAAATTTTAATGACTGTGACATGGGTAAAATAACTACTAGTTTGCACATCTCTTACGAGTTGTAGTTCTGAATTCCCTAAAAGCCAAGATGACTGTGATAACGACTGACACTAATTTAGAACAAGGAAGTTGTTTCTGCCAGCTGGGGTAGGGGAAAAAAGAAGGGAGAGAGTATCAACTTCCCTGTCATCCAAGTATCACTTCCCTCTATTTATTTGTTCAGCTACATTAAGTAGACAGTACTAAGGATATCATTTTTAACTGACATAAAAACAGTAACAAGTAGAGTGTACAAATCCCATGCAGAAATGTCGATTTAGTGCATTTTGCATTTAAAGATGCACATTTAAGTCTTATCTCAGTGGAGTAAATACAAAGAAATAAATTGTATGGTATATATTGTATCATGCTGCTTATCTTTCTGACAATTAAGACAAACCTAGCATAAAAATATTTATACAGAATCCAAGTACTGAGTATCAGCAGCAGAATTGACTTCACAGTTCCAGCAGAGAGAGCAAGGCATATCCCTTTTATCTTTTTCAGACTTTTAACAAAGGTATAGGTTATTAGGAATGTTAACCTTGACTCAACTATTTCTTAACCAAAATATATTTCAGGATACTACTGCTGAACAATAATTTGGAGTAAATAATGAACTCATAAAATAAAATTTATAACACAGGAACAAAGCAAACACATCCTAATGTTAACTTTCAGATCACTTCTCACAATAAATGTAACTGAAATAGCCAGTGAACCTAGAGAGCACTGTACCTTCAGGTAAAGACTGATCTTTTACCTTTAAACACAGACGCAGAGATCCAGATAGAAACATTGAGCTTAGCTCTGGTAAATTTTATCATCTCTTCTCACAGTTCCTACTGCAGATATACTGTAACACAGTGAATGCAACTGGAATATAAGAAGGTCTTTCAAAGCATTGTTGTCAGCACCTGTCAAACAGATTTAAGATGAAGGCACATACCTTACCTTTGATGCTCCTGGTACTCAAAAAATACAACTGTACTACACAGATTGTAAACAAATATTTGCTCTTCTAAACTATTCAGAGTAGGGTACCCATGCACAGGTATTCTGATCAACTCTTCAATATTATTGAATGCAATCTTTAGCATTTTGTTGCTTGTGAAAGGCTGCAAATATTAACAGAATAGTTTAATATGCCTGTACAGACTCTGTTCTGAGCACACTCTCCTCCCATGAAATGGGAGTAGACACTGTTCTATATTTCAGAAGATCAGAGGTCACAAGGGACTGGTGAGGTAAACAGACAGCAGAAATGAAAGGCTAGTCTCTTAACTCATTCAAAATATGCTGTTTGTTTTTGTCAACTCAATAGATTAGGGGATTTTTCTGTTAAACACCCTGTCCTAAGGTGAATTTACCCTTTTGGTATCACCTGTGAATACTTCAGCATTGAAAAGAAAGAATAGAGAAGGCACACCATTTTCCCTTCACGAATATCTTGCAAACAACAGGAAGTGTTTTTCAAACTCGATTTTAAACCAGATCCACATACTTAACTGGAGATTGACAAGGCAGTAAATTAGAGCCTTCCTATCTTCCTTGGAATATTATTTCAGATTAAAAAAATAAAAAAATAACAAAAAACCACCATGTTCACAAAGGAATCTACTGCATTCATTGTTTTTAAAGCAAAATTCATAGTAGCACTAAGATAACTGAAAAAAGAATGCTAATTAAAACCAGATGTCACTACTGGCATCTTCAAAACCATGGAATTTTTTGAAGTTTCACGATTCAGATAAATAACATTGAAATGTAACATGATTCCCGCTCTGTATTGATTTATCTCAAGAGTTTTTAAGATATAAGCCTAGAAACTATACAGCAAATTTCTCTTATACTTCACCATAAGAGACTTTAGAATCATAACCTGGATTATATGAAAAATATTAAGATTATTCACAGAACACTTTTTTCTAATAGAAATGTACTTTTAAGATCAAAGAATACAAACACACTGTTTCCCTGCCAGATTAACAAGATATTTTTCTTTCCCAAATACCTTAAACTTCAAGGAAAATGATCAGTGGTGTAATTTAACAATAAGCACATGTACTCTGTTAGAAGAGTAGTGTTTTTAAAAGAGAAAAAAAAAAAACTAATTGTCAAAATACACTTGACAAAGTTTTGAATGATTTTCTGCATCGCATCTATCACAAACAGTCACATAAAGGATTCATTTCCCAGATGCTTTGAAACTCATAGTTAGAATAAGAAAAAATATCACAACTCTACAAGATCAGACTGGGCAATTCAGGTTTAAAAAAAAAATCACAAGGTTTATTGTGACAGTGAAATTTGTTTTCATATCATAAAGAAATCATAAGCAAGACATTTTGTAACTAAAAATATGAGATACGTTCAATGGTACTTTGCACCAAGATGAAATATCTCCATTCTCCAGCTTCGAAGTAAATTAATGAATCAAAACGAAGGTAGCAAAGTTGAATCAAGTAACAGTCAAGAACATATTTTTATCTTCCCGCAAACGAACAAAAGTCAGAAAAAAAAAAATGAAGCCTCTTTTCCAATGATCTAATGAAGTAAAACAGTCATGAAAGCCACAGGCTTCAGATTTAACTTTACAGTCTGATTACGTCAGCATGGCAAAAGTCTAAAATGCTAAGTACAAGGTACTACAAGTAGTTTATCAAGATTCTACAAATACATACAGGACCTTAGAAATTATGTTTAGAAATTGTTAGAAATTGATCGTTTGTTCTCAGTTTCCCAGCATTCGTTGCCAATAATCTAATAGCATTACTTCCACCTTAAGTCTGTACAGAGATGAAACGACCACTCTTCTTTCGGAATTAAAACTAAAGAATGAAAGTTGTATTTGAAGCACCGATAATTCATTATGCCTTGTTACTGAAACAAAAGCATCAAAGTTGGCCCTTCAGTATTATTACCTTCAGCTGATTACACGGTTTCTCAAAAATTGCAAGGCCTTTCATGCAAAGTCAGGACGTATCCCTCATACAGCCCACAATTACAGCCTTGCAGTATAAACCAGGCAGAACATGGAAAAATATTTTATCTACAACCTACTAAGCATAAATACCACCAGCATCTGATTTCCAATAATTTATTTTAAACCTTTAAGAAAATTACTGCAGTTGAATTATTGCCTGAAATTTCAGTGAAATCAAATGATAATGCCTCAGAATCAAAGAAGTTCAAAGTCACTGGTTGTTAAGCCATGAAAACACAAAGAGTAGGTAACATAAATGGCCTGACGTTGTTTTATTTGTACGTATTCAGGTTTTAACTGACAGAGCCAATTCCTGGTTTTACTGGCCTCCAACTATAACCCACTGCTTGGACACATCTATGTGCAGCTCCTCACATCTCACTACTTAACTTTCAGGAATGCAGATGATGAAACTGAAACTCAGGGAATTAAACTTCACTCTCAAGAGCTAGCCTAGTGCCCTGAAGAACTGCAGTATTGTTCTGGGAAACAGATGGTCATTAAACTGCCCAGTACCAAAGGAAAAATGTTCTTTAAAAAGCCATTTTAGCAAGAAGTTGCCCTTGCTATTAGGGAGGGACCACAATCAGGAACAAACTACTTAGTAGGGTCTCAAACCCAGAGAGACAGACAAAGTAACCTAGGTTATATGAATGCAATACTTGAGCAGGAGTGAGAGGAGGACAAGGAAAACAAAAAGCCTCACAGCAAAGAAGCAATCAAGCAAAACCAAAACAAATAACACCCAACCCCTACTTCCTTAGTCACAATCTAAAGACTTAATCATATCATCACACCCCTTGCTACAGGAGTAAGTTTTTGAGTCCCGCACCAAAGAGTGAAGAAACTTGGCTTTACCAAAATTATTTGCCTCACATGATGACATTTCTATTTGAAGTTTGATGTCACTGTACACTATACAGTCCCCTCACATTATTTATGAAGCAGAAAAATCCCAAGCAATTGGATTTTCCTGATTAAGTTACCATTTATCTTCAAGAAACTCATTTTTCCTCTTTCAAACATGTCATCCTCTGAGATAAAAGACCTAACCAGAAATTCCAGTCTGCTGTTCTTTCCCATTTTATTACAGGATCCCAAATTGCTTTTCAACAGGAAGTTCATCTTTTTTTTACTCTCTTCCAAATAAACAAGCACCTTCTTGGCTGTTCAGCACCAATCTCAAATGTCACTATCTACTTCTTAGCGAATTCTCCAGACAGTAAAAAAAAAAAATACAGTTATTAAGCTTTTAATTAATGAGGTTAATTCTGAATCTTTTGAAAGTAAAATTTTCACCATTCATAAATCCAAGTACTAACCCATATCCCACGTTCTACTAAATCCCAGTTTCCAGCAGTCAAAGATTGTAAGTCTGAAATGAGATCCCATAACAATTAAGGAAATTAACGAAACATCAGTAATTTTTGCTGATTTAAATAATTAAGGGCAGCAACCACAATCTACAGCCAGAGCCAGGAAACTCAGATGTAAAGTGGTAACACATGATATGCTGCATATTTTACTGCAGAAGCACACTTTGGGAGCCAAGCAGGGTGAAAAAGACCACTCTGTAAGATCACCTGGAAGAATGCATTATTTCCGCAATATCACTGGAGAATCTGCTGACTTCATTAGCTTCCCAGTTGTCTCCTCTCTTAAAAAAAAAAAAAAAAAAAAAAAAATCTGCTCTGAGAAGTTCCTTGTATACAATACTTACTTTCAAGCATGTCCATGCACTCCACTGATCCTGTGAAGCTTTTGTTCACAAAATGCACAAATGCTCGTGCAATACATAGACAAGTATCTGCACTATTAGTACCTAAACAAAAGTTTATCTAAGGGAGAGGACAGAACTCTTACTTGACTTTTCAGAGCTATATTGATTTATCAGTCCTCATTAATGAACCTTCATATTGTTTTCCACTTACTAATCATAAATTTGCATTCATTTTCAGGGAAAAACTACAATTAAAAAGTGTTTCATTAAAATCCAGATAATGCATATAATCTCTTAACTTTAACAACGCTTTTCATTGCTTTTTATCTTTTATAAGCTGTGGACTTAACCTTTAACTCTTCTTTCACTTCAGCATCTGATTTCTTTCCAGAATCTCAAATCCACGTTCTATGTTAATAACATTTTCTATGTTGTTTTTGGAAAATTAGGCTCTTTCCAGCCATTCCAACAGCTGCAATCTTTATCCGTTCTTTATGCATCTCATTTTTAAATTATTGCAACATCTTTTCCTCTGGTAATGAGATATCATTTCACTTGCGTATGTTTCTTGAGTATTCTCACTCCGTCTCTTGCATCCTTCTCTATTGCATCAAACATTGGCTTCTTGACCTCACTTTCCAGGGCACTGCTGTCTGACTCCAACTCTATTGCCTCATTGTACCAAAGGACTGACATGTGCTTTCCAAGG
Source organism: Oxyura jamaicensis (assembly GCF_011077185.1). NCBI lineage: Eukaryota > Metazoa > Chordata > Aves > Anseriformes > Anatidae > Oxyura > Oxyura jamaicensis. The sequence goes on along the minus strand of NC_048900.1, from coordinate 1,189,561 downwards.
GACTCCAACACTCCTTCGTACATTTCAACAACTATTTCCTGCATTCTCATAGGTTGCTTATGATCTAATCCCTGCAAACACTGCAAATTCTCCCTGCCCTCCTCCTTTGCGTTCCAAGACAAACAGTTAAGATGCTACAATTGAGATCAGTGCCCATCACGCTACGAGAGATTTGGGTCTGCACAACTCTGTCCTTTGGCACAGCCAGAAACTGACCTATCTCCTGCTGGCACTGAGCCAGGAATAGTCCTTTTACTCTGTGCACAGCATAACAAGCACAGCACAATTCAAACCCACTATGTGACTAACGGCTCTAGGGCATCAAATAAATGCCAACAACATAGAACACACTCCAAGTGTTGATTACGGATGTCAAATACACTGAGAATATTCCTCTAACTGTGCATAACTTCACATAAACAGCAAAAAAAGAAAATCAAGACAATTAGATGTCACAGAAGACTGCTAGAACAGGAACAATTTATCCATTATAAAAATAAAAAATAAATTGGGCATTAGATACATTAAAGCTTCCTCCACCTGAACATTCTTCTACTGCAGAGAAAGCCAATCGTAGCACAGCACAGATAATGTCTTTGGTTCACACGTATCAATTATGTTCCTACTCAAAGATGAAAACAAACAAACAAAAAGCAATTATGCTGCCTACAGCAAATGCTTAATTGACAACATTATTAGAAAACTGACACTTTTTTATCTTCTTGGAAAGAAATCAAGCTTCTGGGGAAAAGTAAATGAGTGTACCCCAAATTCAAACTCCTTCGATTACTCTGCTAACCAGAGTTTACAGAGAGAAAGGTTTTCATATCCACCTGAATTGGACACCCAGCATGAAAGAAACGAGGGATCAAATGCTGTCTTTCAAAGGATTTACCAAACAGATAAAGATGCAAAAGGCAGATGTCCATTTTCATCCCCTTCACATAGGTTACCCTAAATATGCCAAAAATCTAGACTGCCTTTTGACATTGCAATTGCTGTCATATTTCAGATGCTCTTCAGTACTTAGCTAACACTCCAAACTCAAATCAAGTGGATGTAATTTCATTGCACAATGCTGAAAAAACATTGTTTGCTTAATAAGGAACTATAAAGAAGCATGTGGCACTACAACTTGTGTACTAGCCAGTGACAGGGGAACTGCACAGCATTTGCCTCCTGAACAAATACTTAGTAAGCATAAGCATTACATGAGGAAATATAATGATAAAATGATGAACTTTGTTAGTGTACAGCAGACGTCACCCATTCAAGTGACATTTGATCAAATACTGTGAACAGATTTCTTTCCAAACATACATTTTTTTTTTGTACAAAATCTAACTAGGTAGTTAAAATGGAGTTACGCTTTACAGAGAAGAGTTTTAAATGGTTACTTCATGCAGACTGTCTGATGAAAGAGAATGAGGAGGAAGTTATCAGGACTATGCTGCTTTTTGGTTTTGCGTATAACATTAAAAAACATGGTATTACTTTCAATTTACAATTAAATAACCTTGAAGTATTCTACAAATGCAGATACTGTTACAATATTAATTTGATGCAAACAAACTTTACTCCAATTTTACAACCTGAGACAGAAAATAAGTTTACCTGCCCAAGATGATACAACAGGTCCACAGTAAAGCCCAAGAAAAATTGAGATCTCACAGCATTTTCGAACCTATGAAACTACATTTCTCCTCTAAAAGATGTAACAAATCTATGTATCAATGTACAAACCACAATGCCAGCAAGCAGTTTTACCAGCCTAATGCCCTTTTTATTTTAAGTGACAAAGCAAAAGACGAATTCTGAACAAAGGGGAAAAAATGAAGGAACAGTTATTCATGAATCTGGCATGTAACTATTTCAATTTTCAGTTCTACTACAATATAAGCAGAGAATTAACTACACTGAAAATAAGCCCATTCTTGTCACCTAGCAGGAACTAAAACAATGTTATCACTCTGCTTTTAGAATAGAACTTGTAGTGGGGGGAAAAAAAACACAACGAACAAAGTCAGTGTAAAGGGTCAGGATTTTAATGAAAACCATAAGGTTTTCATTATTATAATACTTTTTTTTTTCCTTCTCCTCCCATCCAGCTGAAGCACTGACATGCTTCTGAGGACGAACCTATAAAGCTTTCTGCCAAGAGAGCACTGGGACTGGGGTACGTAAACTCACTAGGGGCAAAATGAAACAAGCTGATTGGAATTGCAGCTTTCACTGAACAATTTGCTCACCAACACAAGGAAAAAGCTGAACACATCTGGACTTTGGGGATTCTTTTTCTACCAAAAAGAATTCAAGTTGCTGGAACAGTGTGCACGTGTGCTACAAACAATGAAAATTTAATCTGAAATGTGCTGAAGAACTTCCTGTCCATAAAAAAATTACTGCATTACTCAACTACTGGCTTCACCAAGCACGCTAAAAAACTGCACAGCAAGTTTAAGGGCTGAAGTATTTAACTACTTTACTATCAATATAGTGTCTCACCTAGATCAGTTCAGTGTAAGAATTTAAATACACAAATGAACTTTTAGACATTTTCTCAGGGTATTACAACTTATTTCAGTATGTCTATAGCACAAATGACAACTCTACTCAAGCACTGATACAAACCTTCTGTTTTTGAGTATTTATTTGCAAATTGTTGAAAGCCCAAATCATACCTACTTGGTCACTCCTCACCAAGCACAAACCTGAGCACATTGATAACCAGACTTTTCTGTATTCATGCTTTTTTCCATCCCAGGTCCTGATGGATTTTGCCATTCCAAAGGACCTTGTTGCAGGCATTTCTTTGCTAGGTACGGCCTTTAAAGAAATCCTCTGCCTGGCTGAGTTAAATAAATAAATAAATCTTACAATCTCAAAAAATCTCTTCCCATTCTCACTCAGGAAATCAAAACTGCCAGCACTCAGATTCTTGACACAGCCAACCCTCAGAATGTGTACTATCAATAAGGATAGCATGTGCATTTTAGAAAAAAATAAGTCCTATGTATGCTTGTAAAAACATCCTTGAAAAGCATTTTTATTTCTCAGTACATACAGAAATCAGGCCATAAATAAAAATAAGATGCCATTTTAATAGATACCAGGTGATAAATGGTTTTCAAAACTAAAAAAATACTCTCTAAACAGATACTCAAGGGCGCAAGCATGTATGCTTCCTTAAATTAAAGTATGTTCAACATCAAAACCAAACTGATAAAGTCTCAAGACAGTGACTCACCCCTTCCTGGAAAAATCAGTAAAAAGGTCAGATGTTTATGAAACAGACAATTGCTGGAAAAATAAAGACAAATATTATTTCTAACTACAGCTCATTGTAATTGCTTTCATTCCTGAGCCTAAGGTAACTACACATTCACTAATCAAGTACTCGATCCTTACATAACTTTCCATTTGGAAATCAAAGAAGTCTTGACAAGCACGAGATAAGCCACACGATATTTCTTGTGAAACAGACTGTAACCTCACAAAGGTTACGTGTTTTGTCCAGTACCTTACCCATGACAGAGGAAACGTATGGCCATCTCATACATCTAGAAAACCGTGTAATTTCATACGCTAGCCACAAGACACATTCCTTGCACACATCTGCAGACCACAACAGCAACAACACTGAATTAAAAGAGAACTACTTGCACTCTTTGGATTCAGTTGAAGGAGAAATCTGAGGAAAAAAAAAAAAAAAAAAAAATCCAAGCTTCATCTCACAAACATCTACATATAAAATAGAATATTGCCTTAACACAGTACACATTACCATTCTGGAAAACCAGTTTATGAAACATTAGGATTCAAAACCACAGAAGAATTTCCACATAGAATATGGCTTAATATGTAGAATTATTTTCAATTTTTTCTAACTGTTTAAAAGAAACCACTACAATTAACAATACAGGGACTACATAATCCCACTCTTGTATTAACTTTACACAAAGGTTTCTCAGTATCAAACTGTTTTGAAAAAAAAAAATATTTAGATTGAAAACCAGTTTTTCTGATCTATGAATAAAAATATGAGGAACTATTAGGAAAGAAACATGTAACAAAATAGTTATTATTTGGTAAAGTCAACTTTTTCATATTTACTTTCTGTTGACGTTTTACCACCATCAATTAAACATGATGACTTTTAAAATCAGACATCACCACACAACTTATCCTCTTCTTCACAAAAAAGAATAGATTATTTTAAAACAAGAGGCAAACAATGACTGAAACAGGCATCAAAAGCACAAGAAAAATTACTACCAAAAAAAAATATATATTGATGCAACTGAAAATTATTTAACATTTTCATAAATAAAACTTGGTTTTAGGCGCTGAATTAATTCTGTTTAAGGAAAGATTAAAAGAGCACATCACCAAACATGCTTTGATCTTTGGTCAGATGTAACTCATTCCTAAAACAGCGTTCTACGGTGCCAGTGGTTTTTTAATTATAAAAGAAGGGGTGCTTCTGGCCCCAAGGAGCTCACAACAATAGCATCATTAAATCTTCCATAGCCTTTTTCTTAAATCATAAAATCTTAGCACAAAAGCCCTCAGCAAAGCTTCTGCTTTAAATATTTATCAAGAGGTGAGAAACAGATGGCTAGACTGGTTTTACAGACTGAAAATGTTCTGACATGGTATTCGACCTCTTTTGCTGCCAACTGCTATTAAGAGATTCACAGAGGTTTGAGAACACAGAACATGCACTAAATTTTTTTTAAAAAAAAAAAGAAAAAAGGATGTTTTTCAAAGAGGTAGCCTTAACCTCTCTAATTAATTTCCAAGGAAGCTACTTTAATAACAAAACTGCCAATCACACACTAAGTTTCACTCGCTTCCATTAAGCAAAGGACTTCATCACTAACCATCCTCCAGTCTCCAAAGCTCAGTGAGCCTTTAGTGTCAAAACAAACACACTATATATTCAACTTAACTGAACAAAAACCCAAGATGAAAATAACCAGGTACAGTTTGTTAAATCTTCTATGTTAATGTTATTTGTACAGTGGAACTCCAGATGTGCAATCGTATACACTTAACGGAGGTTCATGCCAAACAGACTCGAACAAATCAGAATCCATCATTATTTCCAAATACTTCCGTTGCTAAATTAACGCCCGCAGCCTTAGTTCCATTCATCTATTCTTGCCTTGGATATTGCAGTACAATTTTGACAGAAGTCAGACTGGGGCATCTTATTAAGCAAGTGTGCCAGTCCACCCAGGACTTGAATGTGTATGCCCTCAGAGTGCTTGTGAGGAGAACAAAAACATAACACCAAAACAAACAAACAAACCTTACTGAAGTCAAAACCCTGAAAAGCTATGCAAGTGAACAGCAACAAGCAACAATTTTTCATTACCAACAAAACAATGATAGTTTGTTATTATATACACCCTTTCATCAGATGATTATTGCTTTACAATTCCTATCTATAAAAAAAATAAAAATAAAAATAAAAAACATACCTAAGTATTACAGATAGGAGAATTTAGAGCACAGCAGTCCAAGTCTCAGACAATACAATTTCAACTGGATGACAGACAACTAGAACCCATATGTCCCAGTTCCCACTACTCTCTCATAACCATGAGGAGAAGACTATCATGCAAAGCAGTTCACTGAAGTATCCTGGTTTTAATGAGCACATATCATGATGTATATGCTGCAGTCACTACAAAAACAAATGCGCTAATAAGAATAAAATTGTCTGTAGAACAACACTCAAAATACATCACAAAAATTTTGTTGTGGAAAAAAAAAATCACATTTCACATAGTGTGGAAAAAAAAAAGTAAAACAAAAGTTCTAATGACAGAATGGCTTGAACAAATCAACATTTGACTATTATTCGTTCATATTATTTTATAGTGTTATCAAAGGAAATATATTCATTACTGAAAGCAGTTACGCTCCAGGGAATATGCTGTTTGGCCAAGATGCACTAAAAACATGAAGCACCTCTACTTCAGCCTCCCCAAGATATATGTGCATTGGCCACCGTATAGCTAATTCAGAGTGGTGTACTTATAAAAATGGTTGACTGAAAGGCAAAAATGCCCAATAATCCACAAATAGAAATAGTAGCTGAAGGATTTAAGAATTAGGAAATACTGGCTTATCAAAGAAAATCTTTCCCTTTTTTCATGATATAACCATTGAAGATACTTTAAACATGAACAACATACGCAGCACTAATACCAGAAGAGCCATATTAAACAGGTACCACATAAGTATTGGACATGAGTTGCTTTATCTAATCCCCTAGACTTTCTTCTGGATCCTTTTTTCCCTCCAAATGTACCCATGCACACTTTTTACTTTATCAGAAGTAGCATACAGAAAAATACAGCGTACAGGAAAATAAATAAATACATCAGAACTGCGATTCAGCATCAAACACCAATCACCAGCATGAAGAGATACTAAGGAGCCTGACACAAAATCACCAGCGTACAAGGAGAGCCTACATGCATATTTGCTTACAAACACATTGCGAACATTTGCTCAACATTCAGAAAAACCGTCCTCCAGATGCAAGCCTTGATCCCACCAACCTGCCCTTCGGAACCCCAGGCGCCAGCAGTACCAAGGGCAAGGCCTCGCCCCGCTGTGCCCGCGCCGAGCCCAGCATGCCGTGCCGCTGGACGCCCCGAGCCACAAGCACTCCGCTGCCATTAGCCAGTCCAGCTTGGCTCTGCTGCTTCGAGGCTGCGCTGAGGGTAGCAGCAGGGGAAGGCGAAGGGAAAGCCTCATGACGAAAACACAGCTACTACTTCAACTGCCCATTCTTCGCAGCCCTGTCTCCAAAGCTCCCAAAGCACTGTTTTTCATTGTGTTTTTGGTCTAGGGAGAAGTTAATATATTTATAAACAAAATTTTACACCAGAATTAATAGATAAATGTTTCTCTGCCCATTGCAAAATGTCAAAGCAAATGTTTGATATTCTTTTCAATTGGTATGAGAAGCACTGAACTTTTTTTTTTTGTGTGTGTAAGAAAATACTTGGCTTTATAGCCCTAAGATACACTTTTTCAAAAAGCATGACATAATTCAACAAAAGTAACCCATTTGGAAGGTACATTTCAATATAAAAACTTGTATATCAGAGAAGCTAGCTATATACCTACAAGCAGACCATTTTATATATATACATATGTATCTGCATCTGTACCTTAAGGAAGTAGCTATCTCCTAATAGTACGAAAAAGCATATTAAATTTTGCTAAAATAAAAGCAGTAGCATAGAACTTTGAGTTTAAATATCTGGCACTATTCCTTTAAAGCAGCACAATGGAATTAGTGACTTAGGAAAAAAATGTAGTAGGTCTAGATAAAATTCAGGCAGTTTTATGACACTGTAAGTAAAATTGTCTTTATTGAAATGAAGTCTGAAGTTGAAATCCATCTTTTTGTACGTATTTCTGAGGTGTCTTCTCACAATGCTGAACACCAGACAGAACACAAAACCTTAGCTATCATTCGCAAGCCGAACAAAGAAAACAAAATTAAGAGACTGCCAAAAGGCACAGAGATGAGTAAGCTGGAAGTCTGGTCTCTGAAATGATACGTATTTAAGTACACACAGAAAAAAAAATCAGTGTTCTCCTCCAACGCACGCCCCCGACTCTCCCCAGCACCGACCTATAACCTCTCCCGGGTAGGGGCGGGTGCAGCAGACGATCATGGAGATCTTTTCCAACCTTAACGATTCCACGGCCGTGGTACACCCAGGCACGCACTACAAAGGCGCACTCGCGCTGCCACTAACCCCGTCTCTTCTCGGTGCCGCAGGTCACACAGGTGTCCGTCTGTCCTCCTCACAGCCGAGCCGCACGCCCCTCGCGTGCTGCAGCCCCCTGCACGCCGCGGCCGCAGCCCCCTCGGCAGCTCCGACGCCGCTTCCCCACACGCCACAGGGGAGACAGCGCTGCCGCAGCCCCCAAACCCCGATCCACCCTAATCTCCCCCCCCGCCCCCCCCCAGCCCCCCCCCCCCCCCGGGCCGGGCAGCACCGCTCCCGGCGCCCAGCGTGCCCCGCAGCCGTGCGGGACAAAAGGGCTGCCGGAGCCTCGAGGGGCGTCGTGGCCGAGCCGCGGCCGCGGGCTGCTGCACCCGGGTTTTGCTACAGCCGGGTTTTCAGGGAGTATTTTCCTCAGGGAGGGCGTGCGCGCTTCGCGCCCCGGTCCGCAGGGGGCCCGCCGAGCCCCCTCAGCGATCTCTGCCCCTTTCCCCCCGCCGGCTCGTGCTGGTGGCCGCCCCCGCTCTGGAAGGTTCCCTCCGGAGAAGCCCCCCGCGGCGCGGCGCCGCAGACAAAGCCAGGCCCGCTGCTCCCCCGGGCCGTTACCGGGACCCCCCCCGCACTCCGCCACGGCCGCCCCCAGGCCCCGGGCACGGCGCTGCCCGCCGAGCGCCCGCCCCTCAGCCCCGCCTCGGCGCCCCCCTTCCCCGCCGCCCTCGGCAGCGCCTCTCTCCCCTCACACCGCCCCGACCCCCCCCCCCCCCCCGGCCCGGGCCGCCGCCCCTCCCCCGCGCCGAACAAAGCGGCCGGGCGGGGGGGGGGAGGCGGCGGGTGCCGACACAATGAGCGGCCGGCCGGCACTCACCCACAGCTCCGTGCCCCAGCTCATGGCGGCTCCGCGGGCAGCGTCGGCTGCGGCTAAGGAGGCGGCGGGGACGGGGGGCGGCCGGAAGGGGTCCCGGCGGTGCCCTCGGTCACCGGAGAGAAGCGAGAGGCGGCACTACGAACGGCGGCGCTGCGAGCTGCGGCCCCGCCTGGCTCGGGGAGGGGGAGCCGCGGAGGAGACTGGGAGAGGGGCGGGCTCGGCGGGGGCGGCCGGGGCCGGGCCGGGCTGAATCGCCGCTCCCCGGGGGAGGCCCGGCGCCCAGCGGTTCCCCCCCCCCCCCCCAGCCTGAGGCGCCGCCTTGTACCGGGCGGAGGGCGGCAATGCTCCTTATCGAAACCGGGGGGAGAGTGGGGGGTGTGACGGGCCGCGCCCCCCTCGGCTCTGAGGCGACGCCCAGGGCCAGAGCCCGCGCAGCGAGACCCCGGCCCTCGGCGCACGGCCGGGCACGCGCTGAGTCACGGCGGGAGCGGCCCCGGGTACACCTGAGGCGGTGTGGGGCCCGGCGGGAACAGGGAGCTTCCTCAGCGACTGGAAAGGGTGTTAAATCCTCGCACTTTTTCCACCAAAATGAACGTTTTGAAACCTCATAGAAGGCAGAGGCTTAGAGAGCCATCAAAATTCTCCTAAAAGGATCGGTTTTGGGGTTTCCTCCCATTTTTACTCAAAAATTCCAGCAAGGACTCAGTGAAAATACTGCTGTTCTGCTCAGTCTCCATCATGGAAAAAAAAGTGACTTAAATCCAATCATTTTCTCGTTTCCAAAGTCACCTTCCAGGTATTGCTTGTTCACATCATGCTTAATTGACATTTAATCTTACCTTTTCCTTATGAGAGCAAAATGCAAATTTTTAGATCTATATGAAACCATTACAGTAAGATAATGTGAATTATCAAAATAAGCAGATGAGATCACAGGTCAACAATGTCATTTCTGGAGTGAAGTGTTGGAGTCAGTCACGTTACACTAGAAATGTATTTGGTCTGTGGGAAGCCACAAGCTGGACGATTCTGCCACGTGTTGTGGTGGCCGACACAGGATGTTTTAGCAAGCCAGCGGTCACAAAACCCTAGATTTGGGCTCAAATTCCACACTTGGGCTCACTTCAATTGAACAGCTGTGAATTCAAACAGTTTGTACATTGCATGTTACTGAAAACATTCACCAGGCTGAAAACATTTTGAGGATTCTAGTAATGAAGCACTGATGAATTAAAAAGGAATCAAATGTATATTTGAACTCATTCGATTCACATGCTTTTAAGGATTAGGAAGAAAAACTTAGATCAACTCTATTGAACAAGTAGCTAAGCAAAAAGTTTGATTTTTAGTTTGCTTCTAACCCATACTTCTTCCTAAAAGAGCAATCATGTATGTATCTTGGGTGTGTTTACACACAAGTGCATTTCACCTTTACTTCAACTAGGAGCCACCTGTTCATCCGTAGTGAAAAGATCATAGCTCATTTCAACAATAAACTACAAATGTAACTGCAAATTAGTTAAAAGACAAAAGAACAGTTATTTAAGACCTTAGGATCAAACCTAATTTTAGCTCATTAAAGATAAAATAAAAAAGTCCTAGCAGCGTAACACTTAATATCTCAGTTTAGAGAGAAGTCTGACATCAGCCACCATCAGGCCCTTTACTGTTCAAGTACAGTCTTGCTTTAGGAGATTCCCATGCATACAGTGAGCCATGCTCTTCTCCAGTTTAGCAGTTCAGGATGTGAAGTGACCTAGCTGTAAGATGAGGGAAAAAGCCTACTGCATCTCTGTGGGATATTGCCGGAAGCATTATAATTAATCATTTAGAATTTTGAGGTTGTTTCCTTATCAGGAACTGCAATTGGCCCTACTCCTAGACATAATTAAACAAATATTATCCCACAGATTTTTATTCTCTTAGTCACACCTCTGAAAACTTTATCTTCAGAAAAAGTGCAAATGATTAAAGTAGTCTCACCCAAGGGACTCAAGAAGAGAAATACACTGAAGACATATTTAAGTAATTTTTACAAACAAAAGCTCCATGATATTGCCCTAGTATCCTTATAACCCATTATCATCTTCTAGATGATGATGACAGCTTATATTTAGCTTAGAAAAAAATACTACTGTACTTAGCTGTTTTCCCCCATCATTGATGGAATAACAAGGGCTTTGAAAGTAAACTGCCTGATTTTATTTTTAGGCCAAATCTACATCACTCCATTTATTGCAATTGTTACATGTTCTGTTAATTCTGTTCACTTCTCAACAGAATCTACTCTGATTTACAAGTGTACCTAAGGATATTATCTTGGCAGAACTACAATTTGTGTGATTAATTTGGAGTGGCAGAGAAGTCTGTCTGGCACTCCCTGCGGGCACGCTTCCTAAAGACAGAAGCAGCTTAGCTTTCTATTGCCACAAAAATCAGCAGGACCAAATAAACCATTTCCAAGTATCTCTTTCTCAGTGTGAAATGCCATTAATCCTTTTCTCTGCTAGCCAGCAGTCTCTTTGTTATATTAAAACTGGATTTTTACTCCACAAAGAAATGTTGCAAAAGCATATTATCTTTTCACTTTGAAAACAAAAGAATTTAGCTTTTCCCTTTATTTATGCATGTATTTTCTCTGTTGCCAGCATTCCAAGTGCTCTAATTTCTAAAAATACCCCATGTTCTTAACACCTGTGTGGTGAGCAGATGATCATTATTTTACAGCTAGGAAAATATCTAGAGACAAAAGGATTCTTGACACTTCTACTTGCTTTGCTATCTGCACAGATTTCCTCTGTCTCCCAGAGGCTGGTTATTCAACAATAACCAGCAGCTTCCAAAGTGTCTGTAGTTATGCATCTGGCTACAGGCTTACTTCCATTGGGTTCCTATTTCTACTATTAAGGAAAATATTTAAACTCACTTTAAAATATATATATTTAATATTTTTAAATGCAAGCATTTTTGACTACTTTTTTTAAGCAGAAAACTGTATTAGACTGCACTACCTCTGCTTCAAGGCAAAAGTAAAACAGCACTTACTAGGGCAGCTTCAGCCACTGGTTAGGTCACCTAAGTTTTTCCCCTACCTATGAATTTTTGTGGGATGAACTGTATACCCTTCCCCATCTTTTCTGGTTTGTACTGTGAAATGCATTTCTGATAGCAGAGAAGTGTATTTCTTCTCCCCACCCCACAGCAAGCAAAACAAAGGTATCACCTGTGATCAGATAATAGAACAAAAAGGACAACTTATACAGCTGTAAACAGGGCAAAAATGAGAACTTCCATCTGCTTTTATGAAACACCCCATGTTCACTCCTTTTGCTCACACTATAGCCAAGAACACATCTTCTCATGCTATATGTAGCAGAGGGAATGTGGCATCAATCAGCATCAACTAGCAATACTTTAACTACAAACAGCTTCTTATTTCAGAGGAATTTGCTTTTTTCCAGTGACATGAGACTCAATTTAGCATTTCATCTGACAACATACAAGTGTATCCCAAGCTGAAGGCTGGCCAATTATTGCAGAAATACCTGGGAATACCCTTAAATCATGATCTTAAAACACTACTTGGGACTCTAACGCTTGAGTATTACAAAACAATTTGCTTTCATTGCATATAGTTTCAGAATTTTATCGAAACAACCACTAACACCATGGCTTTGGTACCTTACTTTCTGAAATCTCCACCTAACTCCTATCTTCTCCATTCTCCCATCCACTCCATGCACATTTCCTTATATTAAAAGACCACTGAGCTGTAACAAATGTGTGGAATTAGGTTAATAACAATGGTGAATTCTGATAGACAAAAATTTTAATTACTGTATTATCTACACACAAAGATAATTACTGTCAAGATAAAAAGCAAAGACTTGAACAGTAACTACCATCTGCATTGATTAGCTAGCAGCTTTCAAGCAGAGTATAGATTAACATGCTGTATCAATATTGAACCATGAAGTCTGTCAAGGTACTAATCCAAGCTGCAGAAAAATGAGGAGTGGAGGAACATCCAGTTATAGATCAGCACCACCCATTTTCAGAGTTGTTAGAATATTTTACTATCATCTGACTGAATATATGATCAGAAATACATATTAAATTGTCTGCAACCTTTCATAACATTTGAACATAATGAGTGTGCTGGGTCACGGGTTAATCTCTAACAGGAATTTAAAACTATATTACCAACCCCCCCCCCCCCGGCCCCCCGCACGTTCCCCCCCCCGACTGTGACAGTAACAGGTAACAAGTTTGCAGTAGTTTCCAGACACCCAGCTGAAATAATTTACTGAACTTGACAGCCACCTGCTGGCAATCACTGGAACAAGGAGAGTAACAACTCATTCTGCTGTAGCTAATAAGATCCTATTTCATGGAGCCAGTGTAAATTACATTAATTTGAAACTCAGAGGGCAAATGAGCCCTGGATTGCCCTACCTTCCACACACACCACTGCAGGTCTTGACTTCTCTCCTTTAAGGGAACTCTTGTCAGTGGTTTACTTTCAAGTATCCTTCCTTCATTATTCTAAGTCTGTGGTGGTAGGTACCTCCTTTTCTCATGAGAAAGTTGATGTCCATGTTGCATAATACCACGTTTACATCGACGCATGAAAGAACTGGCAAAGGATCACAATACAGAAGGAAGCTCAGTAACTCACATGTCCAAGAACATTCTCTCCTTCTCACCATTAATTACTTCTAAGAACAGGAGCCTGTACAGCAATGCCCATGAGGACACTGCTGATCATAGAATAGACAACCCATCAAGCAAAAAGATGTAGTTACCTTCCTACACCTTTCTCTCATATTAACAAAGATCACTACAACTCTGTTCATCATCTTATTTCTCCAAGGTGATATTCTATCAGGGACTGTTTGCTATTTTTAAGTAATTTCAAAGAAACAAATCACTTCTCAGAAAAATAATCCTTCCTAAACATCGCATTTCTGGTGCTCTATTTAACTAAATTTAAAGACCAGCATCTGTTTTTAGGACTCAAGATGCAGACCAGGTACAAAAGGTAGCAAACAAGCCTAGTAAGAGTCTTTTTTCCTCTTTGTCTTAAGCATATTTTTTCCCTTAGAGATAATGGCAGATGCAGAGGGAAGAACATACAGAATTCCTTAATATATTTTTTTCCTCTCCAATACACTTATCTTCTAGTAGCCAAGGTTTTCCCCCTCGATTTTCTGCTATCTTGAGTACTCTCCTTACATCCAGATTCTCTTCAGCTGATGAGGTTTTGAAAAGAAGGTAAGGGCTCAGTTCTGTTACTGCCCTCGTCCCCCTGTACAGAACTGTACAGAACCATTGATTTTCTGCCATAGTAACAGTGGGAAAGTAATGATAGAATCAGTCAAAAATCAAATATTAAGTTATAGCAAAAGAACTTAATTACAGATTCTCCCTGGCTTCACCAGATTATCCACACAAATTTAGCTTTATGGTCTGCTAATTAGATCATACACATGGCCCTGCAACCAAAACACCTCAGCCTCAAGAGCAGAGCCTGAGGCCAGCACAGCTCATGCCAATTAGCCCAGCATACGAGTCACCTGTTGAAGAGGATCACAAATGAGCTTCTCACCTGGGAAGCAGGCAAGAAAGAAGCCACAGAGGATTCTCCCAGTCATACCACTGCAACTTGTAAGCCCCATTCCTGACAAACCCAAATGATCCTGTAGTTTTCCTTTTAAATTCAAAGCTAACCAATTTGCAAGAGGACTCATGTCTTCTACTTTATCCACTGATTTATAATACAATTACTTTGAAAACTCTAGGTACTGGAAATTATTGGGAAGTTCATCTCTAGTCATAAAGGTTTTTGTTTGTGACCAAAATATAGCCAAATTTGAGAACTAGCCTGCCCCTCCCCTCTAGGCTAAAATTTGTACACCTTTGGGGCAGGTTACAAAAGTATCCAGGCACAGATACATATGAAAATTTATTTCAGCATTCAGAAGCTTTTTTACAAGCTCATATAGGAAAAGATTTTTAAATATGCTGTCATAAACTCAGTTGATACTGGAAATTTCATTTTAGGGCAAGGTCCAGTTCTCAATCCCTTTCCGTTTCTCACATGATTAAAGAAAAAAACACCTAGATTCATCATCAATGAAATGTCTCCTTTCTCCAGGGAGAACCACAGAGAACTTCTACCATAGTTCTTTTCTCAAGAGTGATTGATTCATGCCTTGTGCCCTTTTCATCTATAAAGGGAAGCCAATTTAGAGTAAAGATTTCTACCTACGTACATTCTTGAAATTTTCTGTTACACGCCTACGTGGGCCACTTTTATTTGTGCCTATTCTGTTCTGCACCCATTTTGGTACAGCAGTTCATCATCACTAAAATTAATATAATCAATGTTCATCATTTTCCTGAGAAAAGAGTTCAAGAAGTGATTTTCATCTCTTAACATCATCTAATGCTTAAAATGCATAACAGCATTTTTCAACATTTTGAAGATTAACTCACCAATGGCAGTGACAATTTTGCTGTTTTCACATCCTGCAGACAAAATACTTGCACATTTAGTCCAGAATTGCTCCTTTAAAGCATTTTAATGATACAATATATTAATTTTTTTTTTATTATAAAGCTTTAGTTTTCTTTAAACTAACTTTGAGAACTAAATGCTTTTAAAACCTCAGAAAGCCCTCCAAAAACTGCCAAAAATGTAAAAACAAAAACAAAAATTTCAGGCTTTGTGACATTTCAACATATTGAAAGCAAGAAAATAGCAAGTTATTCAAAATTTAAAAGTAATAAGTTTAGCTGCTTACAACTTACCCGGCAATCCCAGTTAAATTACCATAGGTAGAAAACATACAACAGCATCTGAGAATATGGAAGATGGTTACTTGCCTGAAAAATAATCACTCAATGCATGAGAACTTGTACCAGTTAGCTGTTTACATTACAGTAGAAAAAACACTTTTTTTTTGCGCACATTTCTTCTTCATCATACAGATTTCTCACTTTTCTGGAAGTTAAGCCTTTACTGCAGAATGATTTGGTAAAGACTGTCAGTCTTCTTGTGTTACCAGCACTGTCACCGTCCTGATAAATTTACTTCTCTTCCAGGGATTACACTGTTTCTGATCTAAGAAAACAAATTCGTACACAAATCAAAACAATACTGAATTTAATTTCTAATTCAGCAGTGGGTTCTCATTCTGTAGGTGACAAAATGATACTTAAACACAACATTAATCAAACCGAGTCCTGGCCCATAATCAACAATCTCAAGCACTGGGCTATTACAAATAAATGCTTTCATCTCTGACAATGGCTTTTAGAACAAGCCTGTTTGTTTTTCCTATTACTTACTCTCTCTAAATGAGTCACCCTTCCATTAAGTCTGACATGACGATAACATCTTGTTTCTCTACATAGCGCAGCACCTTTTAGTTCTATAGCATGTGAAAGCATTAACTTCAAAGCACAGCACAGACTGTTCAAATACTCACCTTATTTCACTGGGCAGCGTAACATTGCCTAAGCCTAATTAATGCTTCTATAATGCTCTGAAGACTTACAAAAGTTCACAGTAACTGACTAGTAACAGTATTGAACTAATACCAGAAGTGGATAGTGAAATAATTCCTACTGAAGTGGGTGTGGAAAACATTCTAAGTTACACCAAGCATTACTACAGCTCCAAAAACATTAATTATCCTAGGTGGGGGCTAAGGAGGGGAAGGGGAAAAGGATCATTTAAGTCCGGATCTTGCTACAGCAAGACTCTTCTGCCTCTGAACCAAATGAAAATAGAGTTCAGTGTCTCTAGCTTAAGACTTCATTTCAAAGAAACACAAAAAAATCTATTACAAATATTAACTACATAGACAGCCTTAAAATTAAATGTAATCTTTACCCAATTTAATATACCTATTATAAATCTCAACCCCATATATGTAAAGCACAGTAGGTCTTCACATTTATAACTCAGGAAAATTTGTACAAGTATTATCAATCCTTACTTGAACATTTGGTTCAGGCTGTGGGATAGAAGTCTTTATGATGTATTCTGTAGCTGACATTACAATAAATTACTTCCATGAGTTAAAAATCAAATGTCCCTTTCTCCAACATACAAAGAAGCATCACCTACCTTCTGTACTTAGCTACTCTTGACTATTCAAGTTTATACTAGGCTTATCTATACATTAAAACCCATGCTTATTGGATACATGAATGATTAATGTATAGGACCAGATACACTAATGTAGCAGAATCCTCTCTTGGGTTCACAAATTATTCATGTATGGGAGCTGCCATATCCAGCTGGATTCATTGTCTAATCATTTTGCTACAGAACACAATTCTCCAAGTATTGGCTCAGTTGCATTACAGGACAGGACCACAGAACAGAATTGCCTTCAGTTCGAGCATTCCATGAATCTTTTCCTCTCCAGAAGTATACCACACTACGAACTTGTTACCCAGGAACTGGGATAACTACTTCCTGTGCCATTATTAAATTTTCAAAATTTCCAACCTCATCTCTGTAAGTATGTTTGAGTGTTTTTCTCTTTTTGGTTCCAAGTATTTTAATCAGTGAGAAAATAACTTTTAAAAAATATCAAACTAAGCGCAAGCCTCTTCTGAAAAGGAACATGATTGCCTGCAAACCTTAAGCAGCCTACACTAAGCCCCACTGACAATCCTTTTCATTAAGTTATACCCAACATACTCAGGTGTTACTCTAGTCACAGCTGGCACATTCACCAAGTATATCTTTAGCAAGTCCAAAGAACCAAAGAACCAGATTGCCCAATTTATCTGGGAGCAAAATCCATCTTAACACTTGAAAGCATCCCACTGATGCGCACCCACTACATCAGCTGCAAAGTAAAACATTACCATCTTAGATTAGTAGTGTAACACTGAAAGTAAATTTAACCACAGCATTCTTAAGTACTATTACGTAATATTATGCTCCTCTCATGTTGTTTTGTGTGCTTTTTACACAAAATTGCAACCCAATATTGGGAGACTAAAATTAGGTGTACATCTCTGAGTAAGAGTTTTACTGTTCCACAATAATCATTAAGTCACTTTAATGCCCTTGATTTGGCACTGTGTCAAAAGTATGAAAAGATTAACACAGGCATTATTACACAACATCCTCCTTAATGGAAGTACTTTTACAAAATCCAAAGAGCAACATTTATAATTGTGGCTTTCAGAGACATTTCCCGTTCTTGCAGAAATTCCTTTCCAGCATTTCAATACCAAACACACAACTAACCACAATTAAGTAGTAAAATTCAAATACCATTTTAAGTATTTGATGTCTATAATCCTGAAGACACTCCCTTTGAAAGTAACTCAGTGTAGTAAATACAACTATATTCATTATCCACAACATCATGCAGACATACAACTTTATTAAAGGAACAGGAAAAAAAACTTTCACAAGAAAGTCACTTAGTGAAAGCACTCAGACTGTCAGAATAATTTGGAAAACCTACAAATAATCTCATCAACTCAATATTTAAGAAACAGACATATCCTTACACATTTCTTCTGAGACAAAGTAACCATACAGTTCACTAACCAAACTTTAAGATTCTGTACCAAAACTCGGTGATACCATGAATTCAGAAGTCTTTTGTATTCACTGAACAGCTAGTACATGGAAGCATAACAGGAAAGCAGAAAATACAAAAATTAAGTTTTTTGAAAGACCAGTGAAGATTCTCCCCTCTGCAACTGGTAGAGTTACTTCTCATACTTGAACTGGAATGGCTGAATAAGTAAAGCAGACTCAAAATTTAAACAAGACTACCTACATGAAATTAGTTCAACAGAAGACTAACATATATTATTTCCCTAACCTCTGCTGTGGTCTTTCACTTCGACATATTTTCAGTATAGCAGTAGGCTACCTGATCTACAGGGTTTTTGTCCAACTTTCCAAGTCACAAAGGTCAGCTTATAAAAACGCCTATACACAAAATGCAATTCCCAAGAGGAACAAGAGCAGGACAAGCCCAGAAATATTGTTTGCAAGCATGTAACAACCCCAGTGAACAGCAATGCCATCCAACAGCACTCAGGTTGTAAAGACTTTGGTCACATGAAATGTTCAGTGGGTCAAAATAACAGCAGAGTTTAAATAGTCTTTTTTTCCCCTGTATAAATGCAATGAAGAAAGCAAACTATTCATTAAATATAAAAGCAGTTTTATAAAAACACATCAGAATTTTATTGCTTGAAGAATACAGCATATGAAAAAAGCACAAGAATGTCCAAAAGAAAGGTAACAAGGATCCAAACATATTACACCATACATACCAGATGCAGTAAAATGTTATCCTGAATTCTGCATCAGAAAAGAAATGTGTGAAAATATACCTAATATTTAAAAGGAAAAGATTCGTTTAAAATAGAAGGTGTGAAGGTGTTACAGTACAAATTAGAAAAGCCAACACTGCACATTAACATTGTATCACTAGACTAGATTTTCCTACCTTTGGTACTTAAACCTTCACAGAAAACCACTTCCTTAGTCAAACTTTGCCTATTTCATATAGTAGCCATGAAAGGTGTTTTGTTTGCTTGGTTGTTTTAAATCAAGTATTCCAACGTATACTTTTCTGAGTTTTCACTACCTGAATGCATTTAAGGAAGTGTTCACATTTAATCAATATGAAACTTAACGTATCTCACACTTAAATCAAATGCCACTATGTGACTGAGACCTGAATATATGCCAATTGTACCTTGTTCAGATCTTTATGTAAAAATGGGCACATCATTTTCTGTTTGCTTCCTTATGTAAACAGAGTGTTACTGCCCTCCTCAAGAACTGTGACTGGAGAAACCTGCTGAGGACATAAGTTAAAATAAACAATCCGCATTGTTACAGAGCTATCAGATCATCTACAACAGTATGCAAGTGGCTTTTCTAGTCTGCTCAGATTAGTGTACCAGAAGATATGCCAGTATTACTTCAAGTAACACATTAAAACTCAGCAATGGACACTACTGTGCTTTATTTCAACACAAAGAACAGCTGCTCATCCATTAATCAACAGAATTTTCAAATCAACTATCAAAAGGACTACTACATCATTTCTGTTCCATGTATTGCTGATCACTTCTGGGGAATGGTTTATCAAAAACCTGGACATACCTACAAACCAATCTGAATGAAAAAAATGTTAAAGTACAGCAAGGTATCTTAGTAATCCAGTGGCAATCTAGTCTGGAAAATGTTAGCATTACGCCAACAGCAATGACTAATCAAGGTTAAATAAAATCCCTCTTTTATTGTAAGCATGCTCTTAGCTTCAGCTTTCATAGGCTTGAATATTTAATCATTCCCAGTTATAATCAGTGGAACTGGAACAATTCTGTTTTATCAAGTTCCAGATTTATATTTCAACAACATGAATATATCTGGACTAAGCAATACCATCAACAACAGTTAACATTAAATTGGAGTAAAATAATAAGAGTTAGTTCTCCAAAATGGGCAATCTTTGAAGTGAAATATTCAGTTAGGACTGTCAAAGGATGTTATAATAAAACCATGGGTTTATTTTTTTCCACCCCTATACAAAAAATGACCAAATTTATACAACTCCTATTAAACATACCTTTCCTAGCTTGATGAAAATGTATCATTTTCAAATTTTAACAAGTGTGGTCTTTGAGCATATATAATATTTATTGCCATACACATCCTCACTTTAAAAAGAACTAAAAATTCAGACTGTACTATGCTGAACTCGCCTTTTTTTTCCCCATTAACAGATTATGTCTACTGTACCACTCCCCCAAAAAACAATTAAAAATTCTAAGTAAGATTTTATAGTTTAGTTAAAAGGGAAAAAATGCAAACGTGGATTTAGAGCTTTGTATAAATCTCACTATGTTTTATAAACTTGTTGTTTACTGTAACACTGTTTATTGATCAAATAAGTGACGCACTGCTATCTAAAATTTCCATATACACCATTAAAAATCCAAAGTTGATATGATACTGAACCTTAAATCTTCAAGAGTTCAAAAAAGACAGTTTATACATGTACAGCACACAACAGCAGACACCCCTAGAATACCAATTGCCAGTCCATGATGCATACAAACTTACAGGTAAGCATTCATTTCACTGTTTTCATTGTGCAGGAAAAGTATTTCTTAGTGAAGACAGAAACTCAGCTGGTGAATTTCAGATATCATCTTCATCATCTTCATCCTGAGAAGATCCTGCCTGATTGGATGCACTGGCTGAGGCAGCAGCAAGCTGTGCCTGTTGAGCTGCTTGTTGCATCTGTAGCCATTCCTGCTGTGCCAGTTCTGCTTGCTGTTGTCTAGCCTAAAGACACAAATTTAATTGTTAAGGCCATACTGTAGCTTGTGAAGAATCTCTAAAGCACCTCAGCTGTAAAAGCAGCTCTATCTGCACACCTGCAGATTCCTTCTGTTTATTTTTTATCGTACTTACAAATACAAAACAGACTTCTAAACATGTTTTTGTACCAAGATGTTTAGCTATATTCTCTCTTCCTCTCAAGAGGCCGCTACGTGGAATATTTACACTTTCCAACAACAAGAGGCAGGAGCTAGTCCACTCAAGTTCCATTGTAAAGATTGTGCTGAATGACTTACTAATGGAAAAATTAAGCAAGGCAAAGCAATGGAAAACGTAAGTGTCAATTTCAAGGCACCTTAACATTCAACCACCATTTAGAGATGGGAATAGCCTCACTTTGTTGGTTACAAGTACTAAAACTCACCATTATGAAGTCATACAACTGTATCATACAGACACACATTATTACAAAAAAGAAAGCCATTATCTTATTTGGCTAAGCTATCTTTCGAAAGCAGAGCAATCTAAGGTCTTCTCAAATAAAGACACACACATTGAGGGTGTCTGTTACAGAAAGGTACAGTGCTTGTACTTAAACGTACAAGACACTAACAAAACACTTCAAATAGTTCAAATGGTGCCCTCACATTTTTCCATTTACACTTTTTGCTTGTTGTTTGGCAACCACTTTTGATTTCAACAGTATACTAGCCCACTGCGTTAAAATTAAACACTTCAATTCCTGTTTTTAATGAACATCAGAAAAAAGTTCTTGAATTAAAAGCCCTTCAATCTTCATTATTCACTCACTGAATTTTCAATTTTTTTCCAAAGCATAAACAAATCAGTTTCAGACTTCAAATGCCAAAAGATGATGCTTTGGAAAAAAATATCAAAACCAGTTTACCTATTTAAAATGTGAAAAATATGAGTCTTCCCATATTGTAAGTGTCACATTTATTTCAGCCTGTTGAGCCCTTCCCAACGAGGATTTTTCAGTATTTCAAAGTTCAAGTGGCAGTCAAGTTACAAGGGGTGAAAAACAACCTAAGACACTGGAAAGTTTTTAAAGTTTTAAACAAAGGAAGACATGAGCACAGAGGCATAAATATTTATCACATGCAAAGTAACAAAGGGTTCCCTACTACCCTTGCTACCATAAAAATTACTGTACATTCAATGAGCTAATACACATGCATGCACCAGCAATCACAGACTCAGCACTTTAATGTTCAGTGCCTACCCTCACTGCCATATTTATATAACTTTCTTAGTCATTTCAAAAATGGAAATATAAAAGTTCCATTGAGTTGTATTGACTAAGAAACCTTAACAGCATCTGGTAAACTTAACTCATTTATTGGACAGGCCATTTACATCACCTGCAACCTTTAATAAGGAAGCCTCAAAAAAACATCTGCTGATGCCCTCATCTTACAAAGATATTTAGACACATGCATGAACATCAGGATGAGCCATCCACTGACTTCAAATATTTACAAACATCCAAGCTACAGATGACAAACATCCATAATATTAAGAGGCAAATATTTTAAAACTAGAGTAGGTATTTTCACCCTTCAGGAAGTCAGCATTAGTGCCCTGTTTTGGAATATTAACAAGATTAACACAAACAGGCACTTGTGTAAGTATTTTCAAGAATAGTTATAGTACCTCCAACAGCATACAACTACTGGCTAGTACTTTTGGAAAGTTCGACCGACATCTTTGAATTTAAGCATACATCTTCCATATTACTGAAGAATTTTTTTTTTTTTAAATTATTCCTACCATCTTGTCAAAGCTGTATTCATTGCCTTAGTTTACACATTGAGGCATGGTACTACAGAATTTAAAAAAGAATATACCTCAAGGGGTCACGAAGCATGGCCTACATAAGGTGGCAATGGTTTTATGTTACTCAGGAGCTAGTACTCCCTAAATACACTTTATCTTTGCTGCTGCTTCTTTTATTATTTTGCAAACTATGCTAAGAGATTTAACAAAACAAAAAAAACATGGCAAACTTCCCTATAAATGGCCCCCTTAATTCAGAGGCAGCCATATTGGTCTTTGTAACACTAGCACAAAAAATTGGGCACGCATGAATTTCTCATAACTAGTTCAATGAATGCTGACAAGAGCCATGTGCAATGCTGAAATTTAACTGCCTTAAAATTCATCATGCAAACGAGGTTAACATAGTTGTAACCGAATCAGAGAAAAATAATGGTTACTAAGTGCTTCAGTAAGATAATAAAGAAAGAGGAGAGGAGGTTGCAGTAATCAGACATGACAACTCAGTAAGAATTTTTCAGAGGAAATTAAAGCAAGCAAAATCAGAAAACAAGACTCACGCTATGGGTAAGAGGAGAGAAAGCAAAGATTATTTTCACATCATTTAATTTAGAGAACCATCTTATTTTCAAAATAAGAATAGTAGAGAGAAAGATGGTGTAGAAAAATACTATCGGTTTTTAGTCATTTGAACTCAGAAGTGCTCACAAACTATCTGGGAAAGATGGAAAAGTGAAGACAGGGATAATGGAGAACATGTGTAAAGGCACGCACACAGTATTTGCATGCAGTCTTCTGTGCTTGAATTGCCTCCTTAAAAACGTATGCATGAATTCACTCAAACAGAATCTTGCCAAGAGTAAAGATAAGAAAGGACCAATTAGAAGTTGTGAACAATTGTTTCTTTCAAAGCCAAAAAATTAACGTGCGCACTGTTTCTGGCCATCAGAAAAATATTTTCACTTTTTATATCATCAAAACTAGTAATTCCTACAACACCAGTTGCCATCTTTAATTTCCTCAGCCAAGTAATTCTTAGTGTATTCTCTACAACAGAATGGAAATACCTGTAAGTAGCAGTAAAAAAAAACAAAACACTAAAACTAGAGTATAAAATTTGATTGTTTGTACATGTCAAATCAAAGAAATAACCAGAAGTAGCATCTTTTTTATTTTTCCTTTCCTTGTTTCAAACAGGCCAAGGAAATCAATAGTATCTCTGATGCCACAGCAATTGAAAAGGAAAGGCTTAATTCTGGAGGTGTGCATGTTTTTGTGGCCTTAGGTCTACCACGTTAATTATTCCACCCTCATCAGTTCAAGTATTGCTTCACTTACTTTCGCAAATAATTCCTGTTGCTGCCTTAGAAGCTCTTCTTCCGGAATGCCGAGGTTTTCCAAGCGTGAACTGGCCTTTCTTCTCTTTAGTGCTACTGTTTTGCATTCTTGTAAGACTTCTTTTACTTCGCTGATATAGGAGCCAAAACCCAAACTTTCTAGTGCTGGAAAGAAAGAAAACACATTCATCTTTTAGAAGGCTTTTGATAATAGATACCAGTGTGTTTATCTGAAAGATTTTTTTCTAAAAAGTAGGTTTGACCATTTTTCTATTATCTGGTGAAAATCTACGTTCGTAAGATCTGATGGTATTCTCCCTTCCACTTCTCTTATGCCATTTAAGAGTGCATGTTTTCAGGGTAGAAATTTTAAGTTTAGTCAAGTGCAAGCAAAGATGACTTCACTTGCAGAGGATTCAGGACTTTGATGCATTTTTTCTAGAGAGGCATGACTCTTTGAAGACCTCTTTTAGATGTTCTACATATCAGAACCAAGTAGGAATTACAGAGCGAAGATGTCATTCCCATGTGAATCATTAACTATTAATCTCTGAGGAATTCTTTATTTCCATTTTTGCTGCAAGCCTTCAATAAAGGTAAATTAGCTACCTATAACAGAGCAGAAATGTAACACATGGAAAGCGACCACAGATCTTGGATTAATACAGAAATAACATTACCACAGAACTACAACCTTTAGCTTTTGTGTCTCTGTACCTAAATTTATTTTCTGAATGCCCATGAACTAGAAGTGTATATTAGACATATGCAAAGTTATGCACAACCCCTTTGTTTTTATAACCCTTTTATCTCTACGTGAAAACGAACTCAGAAACTAAATGCAGCATTTTAACCTGCCCAAAGAAATTTTAAATGCAGATATACAGAAATTTTAAATACAGATATAAAAACATTTTTTTTAAATAATGCAGAAGTAACAGAAGACTTAAAAATATAGACAGAACATGCGGTAAAAGGCATACTGCTTCTTGATTCACCATTTATCGCCATATGCCTCTAAGCATACACCCCCAAGTGGAACCTATTACAGACTATGCTAGAAATATTACATAAATATCAATTACATCTGAAACAAGCCTCAATCTTATTACACCTCGTTCACTTCCAATGTTTATACAAATCTGAATTTCTCATGGAGCGCCAGTTATTTTAATATTTACCCTACTTTATTTCAATCCTGTCACACACTATTCAAGAAATAACACTAACCTGCAATACACAGCAGCAAACATTAACAACATTCTAAA
Source organism: Oxyura jamaicensis (assembly GCF_011077185.1). Taxonomy (NCBI): domain Eukaryota; kingdom Metazoa; phylum Chordata; class Aves; order Anseriformes; family Anatidae; genus Oxyura; species Oxyura jamaicensis. The sequence goes on along the minus strand of NC_048900.1, from coordinate 1,164,182 downwards.
CCAACTCCTATATACACTAACTCAGACTACATTCTAACGTTAATTTTGCAAGCAATCTTTTCCTACCCATAATTAAGGTGGCATGCCATTGTATCGCACACCTAAACAATAACCAAAGGCATTCTGTAAGCTCCTGGCTTCCAACCTGGACCCGAGGAGGCGGTTAACGCGTTGTCTGCAGCAGGGCAGCACCACAGCTGCCTAGTCATGCGGGACTACCATTCTTCTAAGAGACTTGGCAACCGCTTGGCAAATGAATTTACATAATATGTATACTTCTTAAGAAAAATAAAATTAAAAGATGAACTGATTTAGAGATAATTAAATTACAGTAGGCAGTACGCCAGGTCAGCCTCAGCCCACACAGATACTGGAAACACTTTTTAAAATTAGTCCACGGTTGGTGAGAATCACCAAAAGCCTTCTAGAAACTATTTAATACAGCCTCAGCAGAGAGGAGGGAAATGTGTTTCATCGTGCAGAACTGGTTAATTCAGCAGCCCATAAATATTAAAGAACTCATTTAATTCTAATACGTAAACAGCATATACGTTCAACCATTCAAACTCATAACAATTTTTCTTTTTAGTGTAAGAACCCTACAAGTCTAACTCCGCGAAGATTAACTATCACAGCAAATACATAAATGTTCATCAAAAGAACATCCACAGTGATCAGGCTTGGCAGGCTGCTGCAGAGCATGAGTAACAGCCCAGCCTGTAGTGAACAGCAAGATCCAGGTTTTTATAGAAGATTTACATGGCACTCACAGAAGAGAAATTAACAAAGCGAACTTAGTTATATATTGAGTATCACACACTAGAAAAAGGTCCAGAAGAAAACATGATACAACCATGACAAAAGCATGCAATTGTTCAGCATAATCGAGGTATGAAGAAGCATTACAGAACAGATTTCTGCTGCCTCAAAATTCCACTGGCAGCAAAACAACTTTAGAAATCCCGTCTTGTTGAAACATATCAAGGCTTTATGGAGTACATGCATGGCAGGAACAAACACCCCCTTATACCAACGTGGTACTCATATGCACAATAAGTTACTACTTTATCCAAGCTACTATTCCACCAAAATTTAGAATATTTCTATTTCTAGAGTCTTAAAGACTGTCTAGCCAGACTGCTGGAAATTCGGTATCTTGCAGATGTTAGAATGATCACACCAAATGTAAAGCAGCATCTTAAAGGGGCAAGGGGAAGGAAACATTTACAAGCACCAAATCACAACTGTCAACTCTCCAGCTTCCTCCCACTCTTAGAGATCGCAGGAAGGTGCAGATCTCTGATTAATCAGTTAAGCATAACCAGTTCTATGTTTGTTTTCAATACAATCAGGTGACTCGTACCTGAGATTTTTACTCTTTATGCCCCTTTCCAACAAAAAATAGCTTCCAATGTGAAATTCCAAACCACAACAGATTTTTACATTAAATGCTGAAATAAATGGCATCATCTTCATGATCCATGAAGAGAAGAGCCTACCTCCCTGCAACACAGTGCCTCATAGACATGATAATCAAAGTAATCAGCTTCATAAAAATAGTGATTTAATACCTCATTTTCAGAATTCAATGGAATTTCAGTTTCTCACAAAAAATCTGCCTCATCATAACTCACATAACTACCAAGTGTGGCTATGTTCTGTGCTGGGTGGAAGTCCCCAACGGTGAGTTTCAGCAAGAGGCACGAAGACCACCTCCACTTCAGCCGTCACAGCCTCGGTGTCTCTAGGCACTCTAGAGAGAAGCAGCTGCGCATTTTATCACTAGGGGCGAGGGCCTGGCATAGCCCGAGTCCATCTGCAGAGTCAGACCTCCCAGGGGATGCAAGAAGCCTCTGCTTTCCTTTCCCTATGCTGCTCATAGGCACTGTGCCAGGCGAGTGTTTGCGCTACCACACAATGGAACGTGGCAAGGATTTCCTCCAGCTGAAACAGAAGCTGCTGGTAGGGGGAAGAGTCCTAGCCCAGCCCGTGGCCACACAGCCACTTTCACTAGTGCAAAGGAAGGGGTGGCTTCAGTACTACTGCTGCCAAACCCGTAATTACAGCAATGGAGTTGCAGTTTCACATTACCTCTAACGCAGCCCAGCAGCAGGGCATCACCAGCTGCAAGGGGGTCTCTTTCCCCTTCCTGCTGCCCAGTGAAATACCCCTCCTGCTCCCTGCTTCCCACCCAGCAACTTCTCGTTTACAGAACAGCCAGATCAGCAATCTCACCCAACAGAACATGGTCCCCCCTCCCACCCCCAGCCCCTCCAAAAGCCACAGGGGCAGTCAGATCAGAGGTTGCTGGAATCAGCTCCAGGAAGGGTGCAAAGAGATTCCTTTTGGCAGCAGCCTGTTAGCTGGGATGTGATACCCATTAGCCTTGCTTTATCTGCAATGGAATTGGCTCACACAATTACAAGAACAAAGGTATTGTGATGACCACAGCGAACATATTTCAATTACCGGCTTTGTTAGCATCACTGTCATGAAGCTACACTAAAAAACAGTCAAAGAGCAAGTAGCTAGCGTGTATGAAGATCAATAAAAATGCTGAAATGCTGTACCTATATACAGATCTTGGCTGTTTCCAAACCTAACAATCTAGATCCTCATACTTCACCGAAGTACCAGCTGCTGACCAGCACCTGGTGCAAGCCAGCAGCACACACCTCCCCACAGGTGAGGACAGCAGTAAGTCCAGCAACAACTCCTCCACCTCCAGAAGCACTACAAGAAGGTGCTGAGGAAAACTGAAGGTGCTGGAAGAAGTTTGCTTCAGCAATATCTCAATAAAATGGAGAAACCTAGTCTGAAACAAACTTTTACTAAGTCTGATAACACAATGACACGAGCTGAGCAAGATCCTCAGTTGGAGACCACCTGACGATGATACACACACGTACACAACATATACATTCTGAGTTCAGTTTGTCTTCAAAATAAACAACAGAATAATCCTATGACGGCAATAGGTTTTCTAAGAACCACATCTACTGAGCATAAAATACTTCCATACCTGAATTCTTTATTGTGCTCAACCTTAAGGACTACCTGTGTTCCCACGTTAAGAAGTGAGCTCCAAACTTTCAGGGATCACTTGAAGAAAGTATCCCTGCATTAAGAAGCATCACACCCAAAGAACATTTCCACATGCAGGCACCTGTTTGACTCTTCACTTCCTGAGCTTCTGTAACAGAGCTGCTTTGCTAAGCTTCCGGGTACATGTCCTTTTTATTTAACATTAAAGCTCACATAAAGCTCACATTTGCTGTCCATAGCCTTGTCAAGTACTTGAAACTCTTCTGGTAAGCAAGCTGATAGGAATCAAGTTTTGTTTTGTCTGATTGTTTTAAACAGGTAATCTAGTAGCCCATTACAAAAATGAAACACTTCTTTTTTTTTTCTTGACTAACTTGATACCTTCACAGTCCTGGAAACAGATCTACTGCAAGTATTACAGATTACAGCTCATCCAGGCAGTGAAATTTAGCACCCTTTCACAATTATTGCTACAAGTTTATTTGCAGCAGGCACTGGCATCAACCATCTTTGCTTAAAAAGCAAAGCAAATGGTTCCTGACAAAATATGCCTGCTGCAGACTTACCCACTAGGGAAAGAAACTCCCTAACTAGGGCAGAAATTAAAGAAAAAGTAAGTGAGACACACAGAGGAAAATTTAAATCAACAAGGGGAAATACAAGGCAACAACTGAAAAAGATGCAAGGGAGTATGTCTCGTTTAAGTGCTCACTCCATCAGATACGAATGCTTAATTTTAAATGATGATACTTGGTGGGTAACCCTGGAGAAATATTTTACTCTTTGTAAGGTCCAGGCAGCAATGCTCTGGATTATAAACTGGGCCCCACATACCCAATCATGTCTCTTTTGTCAGTCTCCAGTTACAAAGACCTTCACTAAGTGCAGGTCTTGGAACATGCTGTAAAAGAAACCTGTACAGCCATTCCAAAAAGCAGACCTTATTTCACAGCTATGAGAAAGATTTATGAACATGGTGACTTCTCCCAAAGCATCATGGACAACTCTAAATCACTAAACAAGGGCTAATGCCAAGCACGCTCACTAACCACACAAAAACAACCTTCCCTTGCAATGCAAGACAGGCCAGACAATGCATGCTTTTCCTCCAGAACCTCTTCAAAACCCTGTCTTTTACACAGTTCGAGTAAGCCACAGAGGAGAAAGCTGCGTGGGGCCAGGAGCGACCCAAAGCCCAGCTGCCCACCGGGGCTCACCTTGTATGACGTGCTCGGGGGATATAGTCTTCTTTTCGGACTTGTTGCAGATCTCGTTGGCCTCGGAAGAGATGAGGTGGATGAATTCCGTGCAGCAGTTCACCACCAGCTCCCGGGCGTCGTTCGCCACGCGGACGTTGGGCAGCGTCTCCTTGATCATCTTGTTGATGGCAGCCCGGGGGATGGTCAGGTCGTCGTCGTTGCCCGACGAGGAGGCCATGCTGGCTGCCGCGCTCAGGGGCTCCCCCTCGGCTCCAGCGCGGGGGGACCCGGCGAGGGGCGGCGGGCAAGGAAGGGCTGGGGGCGGCGCCGGGCAGCGGGCCGGGAGGCGCGGTGGGGCTCGGGGCTCAGCGCTCCTTCGGCCGCGGCGCCTGCTCCGGCCGCCTCCACCACATCCTTCGGGGGCCGGCGGCGGCGCCGCCTTAGGAGCGGCCGGGCGGCCGCACAACCACGCGGGCCCCGCTCCGCTGGGCCGGGCCGGGCCGGGCTGGGCCGCGCTGCGCTGGGCACCCCTGGCCGCTCTCCCCGGCGGCAGCGACCGGCCCGGCGCTGAGGGCGGCCGCGAGGCGGAAACAGTCTGACTACGGGCTGCGCGGAGCGTCACTTCCGCCGGAAGTGGGAGCGCACTTCCGCCGCCCGCATCCCGCCTCCTCCCGTGCCTTCCGGGCGAGCGCCGGAAGCGGCGGTGCCGTGGGAGGCGGGGTCACGTGAGGCGGCAGCGCCCGGGGAGACGCGGCTGGGCACGGGGCACAGCGTCCCGCCACGCCGCACCCCGGGCCGGGGGGCTGCAAAAGGGGGCCAGGGCTCGGCTGCAGCCCCTGGGGGTACCGCCTGGTGTCTAGGTCCGTACTGCACCGTGCGCGAGGCCGGGCTTTTGTGCACCGAGGAGAGTCTCACCGCTTTGACTAGAAGTCACCCCGAGAATGCACTCAGGTTACGCCCTACTGAGCACCACCTCGCAATAAGGTGCTACGCTGAGGTGCCTTCTTCAGAACGTACTGCACATAGCGCATAATGCTAGCAGTAACTGTCACGTATGAAGGAAGCATGAAGGAAATGATAACAAATCGGAATAATAAACATGCCACTTGTGACATTTTAAGATTGCTTAGACTTGCAGGTACGGCATTAGTAAATAGTCCTGCTTCCTGAATGAGAATGCTACTGTGATTGAAGGGCTACTATACCCAAATTAAAAATATATATATATGAAACTGTTACTAAGAATCAATACGTAAGTTACATACAGCACACACCTCAGTCTGTGTTGTTACATTCTAATAAGTGAAGGAGCACAGGTTCATATTAAATACTTAAGAATTAGTCAATGCTTGTTTCCACAGAAACAAATCTCAATAAAGTAAGCACTAAGCAGACTAAACCTATAGTTAAGAGGATTTTAATTTTAAGGTCCTGCAAACTAAAGTTTCAGATAAATGCATTGAGATTAACATCTTTGAGCTTGCATAACATAAGTAAAGACATTTAACCAAACAGTAACTCTAACAAGTGTTCCAGTTTACACAATCTCATGCTTATTGTGAGGGTTTTCCCAGGTCAAAGCTCTTTCTGCTTCTCCACCTTAGCAATTTGATAAAGTTAAGACTTGCACTGAAGATTTTGTCATGATGAAAAACCATTTTGTAGAATATATCAATGGGTAGATCTCCATTTGGATCTGCGTATTTTAGAGTTGTCATTGGAGTGTACAAGGTGTTGGTCTGATGGCGAAAAGGTGGGTTTTCTGCAAGAATTATCTTTACTGTATGCTGTCAAGAAAGAAAAAATGAGATCTTTAAAGAACCATTATCAAAAGAGCAAATTAAACATTTAATTTTCAGTTAAGCAGAGGAAAAGTGGAAGAATAAAGTTTTAGAATTGTGTAAAATGCTGCATGTAGTTTTATGAAGATTTCATTTTTTTCTTAAAATAACGTTAAAGCCAGAAGCACTTACTAATTCATAGTCCTATTTGTGTTCATCTACACCATGGTGATAGCACTTTACACCTAAGTATCCTGCATAGTCCTCCAAAGTTATCCCTGTAGGCCCACAATAGCTACTTTCTCTTGATTGGAAAAGGATCAGAACAGTGCGCTTCACAGCAAGATCAGGGAAGCTTCAGCCGATACTTGAAGCTCCTCATTAGTAGCCAGCATCTGTTGATAGGTTACCTCTGCAACATCCTCAGCGCTTTGTCCCAGGCTCTGGAAAATTTGTTTGTAATTTTTAAGGTAAATATTAGTAAACATCTCAGCTGTTTCCTCATCTGCAGCTGAAAGATCCATTTTCATTCCATCTTCAAACACTTTTCTTTCAAACTCTGTTATCACTGGGCCTGGTTCAATCAGACTTAACCTGTTCAAAAGCCAAGATATACTGGTTACTGACTATTCTCCTCATGGGAAACACACCTCTATACACTTCTTTAAAAAGTATATTGAAGAATCGCTGTCTTGAGTACATGCTAGCAAGCAATGTTAACATTATATTTTGACAAGGTGATCAGTAACACGTTATTGAATTTATTCAATGAATATTGAATTACTGAAACTATTATTATGATAGACCAATTTGGCTGCTGCCAAATACGGAAAAATCGATTTTGATACTGGTCAGCTCTTTTCTGGTTCTACTCTCAGGCAGTAATTATCCCCGGTCACAACTTCTAATAAAACACTCCTTGGGATAGGACCTCTTTGTAGGGTTGAATTTTGGGCAGGCTCCTCTTTAGAACTAAATCTACTATTGACCTTGACAGCAGAATTCCAACTGCTGCTGGAATTCTGCCTTTTCTCCTGCATCAGTCTTCACACTGGACCTTGAATTTTTCCTGTACTACATTTTGCACACTACATTTTTTAAACCTTCTTTTTTCTGTTTTTGCTTTGTATTATTACGGTACTCATTTTAAATCTCTCCGGGCTTTTCCGAGATTTATGCAAAATCAAAGTTTGGAGGCAGCTTTGTCTCTGTAATCCCATGACAGCAGCTGTCTCTTCTCCCACTGTACAGGAGCTAAACACTCAAGCATACAGAGACGCAAGGGATGTTTAACAGTTGTTGGACTTCACACAAAGAACAGTGGGAGAATTATACCAAAGTGAATATATGTGACAAATCAAACACTGAAGTCCCATAGACAACGAACAGAACCGTTCTCTCAAATACTGTCTTAAACACTAAAAAATAGTACTGCATTCTTGATGCTTTCCTCCCACCTCCTGTCCTTATAGGAATCTCATCCTGTGTTCCTTTCTGATGAATTTCTACATGCTCTCTTTGAGCCCTTGACCTTTTTTATCTTGATCTCTAGAAAGGACTCCTATCCTTTTAAAAGGAAAAACATTACAGGTTGGTATTATAATTTTATTTCTATGGTATTATATGCAAGAATCTGTTTTCAGAAGTATTAGAGTATATTTTATCCAAACCTAAAAACCTCTAACTGTCTGTAAGAATGTTTACTTTAGTATCAGGAGTACTTGCTTATGCAGTGTGAAGAATGTGGACACTTCGATGCCTTCTGTGATGTACGATTTCCATGGGTTTCTCAATCTGTTTCTCCTAGATAGCAGCAAGCTTTAAACATCTGTGCAGTAACTCTGAATATATTTAAAACTGTCTAAAGTGTAATTCACACCTGTGGTTCGATACTTACTGCAGTTTGAACTTGAGTGCTTGTATAGCTAAACTTTCGCAAAATCCTTCCACCGCAAACTTTGATGCAGCATATACATCATTAAATAAGATACCTGATGGTACAAAGAAAACAGCCTGAGAATGCGATCATATTCAACATGCAAGTAATTTAGTTTTAACACTTATTTTCCTAGCAAGACTGTAGAAATTCTGGGAAAAGACATTAAGAAAATCCTTATGGATATTGGTCTAATGAGACACTTCATTAGTAATAGCAGTTTAATATTATGAGTAGTTAAGTAGTATTAAATACTGCTGGGTTGTTTGTTTTTGCATGTGTTCTCAAAATTCCTTATGCTAAAGCACGTTTGACTAACCTAACGCTTTCCCTCTTTCTAGCTGATACTGTGATCTCTCTGGATGCTATTAATTACTCTATAGTCTACTGGGTAAGTGTATATACATACAATACCACCTGCACTATTTATCAAGAAGACTTTGAATAGGCTGGAGATAAACACAGAAACTGAGCAGATTTGATTATGCAAGAGATCCATCTTGCATCTGAGGGGCTTAGGGCCATGAAGTTGATCAGGGGATTGGAACACCTTTGCTCAGGCAGATAATGACAGGAGAAAGGGGAAACGTTTTAAACTAAAAGAGGGGAGATTTAGATTAGAGGTGAGGAGGAAATTCCTCACTCAGAGGATGGTGAGGCCCTGGAACAGGTTGCCCAGAGAAGCTACAGATGCTCCATCTCTGGAGGTGTTCAAGACCAGGTTGGATAGGGCCCTGAGCAAGTGTCTCTTAAGTGTCTCTTAAATGGCCTTTAAGGTCCCTTCCAATCTGAGCCATTCTATGACTTGGAAAAGGCAGTACAGCAATCCAATAACCACACTTGCAGTTTGCTTCAGGACGCTTGCTCACCAGAATAATCCAGGTTAAGATCAATGCCAATGCCTTAGTAATTGAAACAAATACAGTCAGACCAGAGGGAACAGTAGAAACTTTTTTTTTTTTTTTTTAATTAGCTCTGTGAAACTTTATGAGGGGAAACTTTACCAAAAGATGTTACAGTTGTCCAGGGCATGACTGGAGTTTGTTCCATTAGCACAGCACAGCACAGCAAGTGTGTTTGCCTGTCCCCATAATCCTTTCCAACAGGAAAATGAAAAGTAATATTACTAAATCCTGTTTTCCAGGTCATCTCTAGTAATTAAAACAATAAAAAAAATACTCCCTTACTCCCATGAAAAAAGAATTCACTCCACAGCTTTTGTTGTTAAAATGTCTTGAGAGTGCATAGTAACATACTACTATGTGCATAGTAACATACTACTGGGATACATAAAACACCAGATCTAAATGCTATGCTTCTTGGAGTTTTAGCGTTACAGAGCTCAATAAATAGATATGCTAACTCCTACATTTTTTCAGGGAAAAAAAAAAAAAGAGGTGTGCTCTAGATTGTACATACTGAACTTTTAAATAAAGAAAAACCACTTTGCCTTGTATTCCCATAACACTGCTTATTATAACTATATGCCCGCTCTTTCTCCTCTTCATGTCAGGCAAAATCTCCTTCAGGAGTCGAACCAGTCCAAAGAAGTTGGTATCCATCACCGTTTTCATTTCATCGATGGTCTGGCATTCAATTGGTCCAATAAGCCCCATTCCAGCATTGCTAACTGCACAAAATGGAAGACGACAGTGACCAATAACATCCCTAAACATTAGCTTATCTTTACTGGAAAGCATTTAGAAGTAAAATAAGGATTAGGGATTAAATAATCCTTAGAGAAAGGATTAAAACACAAAAGATATTATTGTGTTAGACAAGCTCTGTAAATACACTTCCCTATTTTTATTTTTTAATTATGGTTTTAATCCAATTAAAAAAATCCAATTATCTGATATTTTACATTTTGACCAATTTATTTCTGATCAGTCCTTTTCCTTTAAATTAGAAAAGGATTACAGGAAAATGAACCAAGAATCATGATTATTTTTTCATCATTCAGTAGCAGAAGTTAGAGTCTCCAGTCAATGCCCATATCAATGAATACAAGACTTCGATCTATTCCAAAAGGTGCTAGACTAGGCCATATTTTAGTATGCCTTTTGGGTTTTTGTTTGCTTTAAAAATAAACTTTTTTTGGGGGGAGGGTGCATGTGTCTCCTAGGTGTTTATAAGTGGGGAATGACTGATAAAACTGGCATGCTGCAATAAAACCACCGTGTCAAATTGCAGCATAATACAGCCTGCAGACAGATTTTGTTAAATGGTTCTTTAGTGAGTTCTCAAAATGAAGACAGGTCCTTGATTTTCTCTTAGAGATTCAATTGCTGAGAATATAAGCATCTTTCTTCTATTACTATTTATTTTTAGCAAAACAGTACAAGAACACTTCTTGCTAAATGATTTGCACAGTACAACTATAATTCTCAATACAAAATTCAAGTACTCTTACTTTGCATTTGTTCTTTTACTTGCTAATTACCAAGAGCTATTGCTTTCTTAGTAGACAACACTATTGATTTTATTATAAACAGAGCTGTGCTTCATCTATACGGCAGAAAATTGTACATGAAGACACAGGTTTAGGCAAAAGTTATATTCTCACACTTACTAAGAAACTGCATCATCTTCTAAGACATTTCTTTTCTGTGATCAAGTTTCTCCTTTGTAAATAGGAGAAACAAGCTTCCCTGCTTCAGAGAAGCACAGTGAGATTTAATCCACGTCTGCATGAAGCCCCAAGAATCATGAATAAATTAGGCAATTATGATTAATTTGATCATTTAAAAAATACATTAATGGAACTTCTCCAGAGTATTTGAAGAGACAATAAACAGAAAACTTATCTGTTCATAGCATACACATCTTGTACTTGCCTAGGACATCAATCCTTCTGTCAGGGATACTATTCACACAAGTTTTAATGGACTGTTCATCACAGACATCCAGTTGTTTAATTTCCAGGGTTTTGCCCAGCCTGCGACCTGCAGCTTCCTCAAGTGCCTCCTTCTTGGCCAGATTCCGCATTGTGGCGTACACTGCAACATGTCAGAAGCAATAGTTAGTCACAAATAAAACCTTTTATGTGGTAGCGTTACAGAGAAGTATTGAACAATACTTTTTCATTCATATCTTAAATATCATTGATAAAACCCAGTTAAAAACTTGAAGTAGAAATAACTTATTTTCAATGCATATGACACTATTTTTCCAGAATTTCGTTCTGAAACCTTCAAGAAAGCTAAAAGAAAAATTAAACCAATATGTGTAACGTAAAACATGCAGCACGAGAAGACACTACTATCAGCAAAATTTAAAGCAATGGGTACCAAGTCAGGCTGCTGAGTCATTTTTAGTATCCAAGCACAATATTGGAATATAGATTATTTTTTAAAGCACTGCCAACACGTTTAGCAGAAATACCATAACTTTATTTAAAAAAAAAAAAGTGGAAGACAGCCAGTTCCTCAGATTACAAAAAAATGTTCATTTGTGCAACCTCAAATTAGAAATTAGTTTTACCGTTCTTATGACTTAATTACCCAGAAAACTATGAATCTGCATCTAGCCACTTGACAGTAAAATACCGTAAGAATAAGCTTGAGAAATTGATTTTCTACAGGTTGCTGTATGTACTTTGCCATCCATTTTCCATCATAGCCAATATCCCATTTTGCAGCAGAAAGAAATCCCAGTCCTTTTCTCACACTTTATGGGTGCACAGCACTGGAATAATGAATCAAACTTCGGGGAAAAAAATGTAAATTTAAGAATTCTTTTCCTAAATTAATTTTGTTAGTTTTCCAATTGGCATGCATGTTTCATTGCACAAAAATTTAGTAGCTGGAAGCAAAGTTAACTGTGTGAATGCATATCCAGGCAGCACACTGCAGACATTTTCAACTATTTATGGTGTGTGTTTTTTTTTTTTTGTAATCTAATTTTGTAATCAGTTCAAATAGGTGTTCAGCTTTGATACAGGTACAGAAATACCATCTGCTTACAGGAAGCAGTTTATTTTCACTGTATTGCATTGCATAGTACAAGGGGGTTAAACGGAAGGCAATGACCAGATTGAATACAGTCAGCTCTGATAAATCATGGAGGGAGGGAAGAGAATATTGCATTGAAGAACATATACATATATATAAATAAAGATAAATAACAGAAATATTGTTACCTTTAAATCTTTTCTGTTCGTCTTTTGCCATTTTTGCAGCTAAGGCCAGTCCAATTCCTGAGGAGCAACCTGTAATGAGGACATTTCTTTTTGCCATCCTTTCCACTGTGTGGTTCAAGCAAGAGTTCTTGCTCAGAGGCACAACAATCTAAATGCAGCTACAGTATAACGGCACTGGCCTTTAATGCTATCTGCAGCTTTCCTGAGTCAACAAATCCCAAAATGCACACCTGGACCCTGCATGATTAAGGGATAATCTCCAACTAGACAAAAACAGAAACAGATGCTCCTGCATGAGCTTATAATCTGGCATTACCAATATGGACCATATTTAATATAAAACTTGATTAGTCTTTGAAATGAGACGTTTGTAAACTACGTAAGATTTTTTAAATGGTAAAATAATCATTTTGCACATTACTGGAAAAAAAAGCTTTGCCACAATTACAATTGCCACTAGAGACAACCAGTCTCTAGTGTTGAGTCCAGCACTCACATCAATGACAAATACCCAAAATACGATCCCTTTGCTAAAGGTGTTAAGAATTTCAATGCTTACAGCATCCTCCACATCCTTTTGAAATAGAGCAATGCTTTAATTTATTCCCTGATATCTTACTATTATAGACATGCTTGTAACTAATAGTCCTAACGGGCTTTATAGAAAAAGCAAACTGAAAAGTATGCTGTCAATTTGGAAGGAGACAAGTTATTTAGAAAGATTCCTCACATTTATTTTTGGCACTGTTCCCATATAAGAAGGGGGAAAGTGAGAAAGCATACTAGCAGTGAAGAACAACTAGAAAGACACTAAACTGACCAGCTTCACTATATCCTCCCAATCACTGAAGTCTTGAACATTTTCTATTCTCCAGCTGACAAGTTGAAGGAAAAAAGTTTTCCAAGAGACAACAACCCATGTTAATACAACACAGTTCAGAAGAATTAACTTAGTTTTCCAGGATTTGTGTAGATGTAAACTAGTTAGTAACTCAAAAGAGTAGAACTCTACAGAAATTATGTTAGCTTCCCAGACAAACTAATGTTGACAGTATAACAAATGAAATCATTAACTTCCTAGACTTGCAAAATAACAACACAACATCTAAAGTTAATGAGAAATTTTAATTATGTTTCTACTTATTTATCAGGTTTGACCCATGGCTTTACCAAGGAAGTTAGTATTCAGATACACAATTTTACTGCAAATGCTGTTTAGCTGATTCAGCCATTAGGCAAATTGCTATTGCTGCTCATGCACATTTATATTTAGTGCATGTAGGAGGGGCAAGCAAGGCTTTATGCAATACTACGTTAGTGGAATTCCACTAGTGTGGTGATGCAACCGTAATTACAGATAGGTTATATTTTCCCCTTGAAATCTTGGTTTGAAGGGCTTTAATGTTCCTTTGCTTTAAAAGACCAGTCTGAAGTTTGATGCACAGATTTCTAGCCTGAAGGTAAACTGATCTGCTTAATAAGAGGAAAAAAAAAATAATAATATTTTTTCAATTACGCTCATCAAATTAATTTTACTGGTTTTAATTTCGTGTTATGTAGAGGAGCAGATAGCTTGTTCTGAAATACGCCATACAGTAATTTCCCCAAGTAAACAGCACTTTTTGCTACGTCATAACTTTTATAATAGAAAAATAAATACTCTGAAACTGCAGAAATATATACTTCAGATGAGTGTATCTTGAACTTATCAACAGCTGCGAAGTGTGTGCCTGATTTTGTATAACCACTGGAAGAATAGTTGGATTTGTGGAGCATGTTTGAATAACTAGTTAAACTGACCAACCTACTACCAAGGAGGTTAGCACACTTCCACCTGCAGAGCTCCTGAAATACAACAGGTTTTTTTTGTTTTGTTTTTTCTGTCTGAGATACACTCTTAAAACACTAAACATCTCATTCAGGCTTAAGCCTTAAATTAATTTATGTTCTCTGCTCTACATTAAATGCTGTTGCTAACTGGATATTCTGAATTATCAGTCTCATATCTTAATGCAAATAAATCATGCTTGCATTAATCAGACTCAGATTTAGGGCTCTCATATTTGCAGTTTCTGGCACCTAGGTAATACAAGACTGGGGTCACTAGCCATTTATACTAAATTGTGTAATACTTCTGGAAAACTGTTCTAGTTTGTAAGGAAACCGTCAAGCCTTATAGCCCCGTCCCACACATCTCTGCATCCGAAAGACACTGGTTGGAGTGAAGCACACAGATTTTCCCAGCGTCTATTAGTGACCAAATCAGTGACCTAAAATGTCTTACACACAGGTTTATTCTAATAAACATTAAATGTTGCAGGGAGAGTATCTTAAGACAAACAAGCAAACAACAGGAAACTATTCCCAACGAAATACTGATAAAAAGATAATACCATTTTGCTCTTATTAGATGTGCCACACAGCTACATCATTTTAAATCCTGGGGGGAAAGAGGGGACGACATAGCACTAGAGCTGAAATTAATACCTACAATTCAAGATACTTAAAACTAAAATTTATTTCTGAAATATAAAATAAAAGAATTTATTAAGGCAATAATCTCAAAAACAGTTGGAAAAAACAAGATTGGCTTTTGCATCAGTAAAAATACATTCATAATTTACAAATACAATGTTAAAATTTCCTCTCTGAATGCACTATTATGTTGCCAGCAACAGCATTCGTGGGTTACTGCTTGTCCAATAGGCAACATTTCTTCCTTCATAGTTCTTGCCCCTGCAACAAAATATCTTTGATCAGAAACTTCAAACTTCCGAGTTCAATTTACCCTATCTAAATCCTTTTGCACTAAGATGTTATTTTTTATTTTGAATATCTCTCTTAACTAATTAAGCCAACTATGTGCAGGTCTCAAGTCCATGGCTTCTTTCTCAAATTCTGCCTCCTAGACTTAAGTTATTGTTGCATTCCTGTTTACTGTTCTGTCAACTGAAGTGCATTTGCTTTCAAGGTAAATAAATGTTGAAAAATTTGTAAGCAATGTTAAGTTTTAAGAGAAGTGTAGTAAAATATTATGCAGCATATTTTGAGAAGAAATATTAATATACAATTTCTCCACAAATTATAGAATTTGAAGGATTACTGTCTTTTGAAATAACCACACTATGTAAGGCTTAAGGTTTCTCCATGAACTGGATTATTGTGTTTAAATTTCTCACAACTTAAGATTCTAAAAATTCATGAGGTGTTTTTAAAAAACATAAACAGTATCGAAGTGCTTCCACCATGTGAAAGGAAAAAAGCCTATGATTTCTACCAATACAAGCATCTTATTTTAAAAATCTTATTAATATTAATGTTAAATATTCTGGATTTTATAAAGTAAACAGAAATGCATGGTCAGTTATAGTATGCTTTTTGTTGTTCATTTCTAAGGGGCTTGTCTTTTTCTCCTCCTTTAAAAACAGGCTTGCATTCTTGACTTAATTATTTGGCAGTACATTTATTTTTTTTAAAAAAAAAAAAAAAGGAATATGAGCTGATCAACAAAATGGTTGCTCTCATACAGGATTATTCACAGCAGCTACATTTACATTAGCCATTGCTGTGGCCCATATCAGCCAGTCTAATATTTGCTAACATCACAATATACTATGGCTCCTGTTAATTATACCTATAAAAGCCATTATGTTGCATCTATTACCTATTAGCTAGATGCTTATTCTTAAGGGAATGCTATAAATGGAGTACACAGACATCTATAAGTAGCACATAATAAGCTTAGAGCTAATGAATGAAAGACTATTACACGTACTTCTAATTATTTTATACCATGTATTAGATGTCTCATCTTCCTCATAGCATTCTGCATTTTATGACTTTTATACAGACCACTTTTTGCAAATATATGTATATATTTGTAAACATTGAGCTCTAAAGGCATAGATATACAAAAATGGATTGGGACTAAGTGACACACGCAAGTCTTAGATGACACAGAATCCTTCCATGTCTTTCACATAACAAAACAAAAAAGCCCTCTATAGTTCTATAATACCCTCTGTAGTTCTAGAATACACAAGAGGCTGGGAAAGATGAACTTTTTTTAAACCTTACAGGCTTAAATTTACATGCATTTTAGTTATTTCTAGTTTCTCAATAATTATTACAAATAAAGTAAAAGCAAGTAATGCAAAACCAGAACTGGGTAATTCACTTTGTTCGGTTCTCTTGGTTAAAGATCCTGTAATTGTTTTTGTATGCAAAAATTGCCTTAGATGCTTTACATATAGTTAAATCAACTTACCTCAAGCAATGCTTCACTTGCAGCATGAAACATTTCATCTCTAACCTGAAGATGTTGTTGCAGATTAGTAACAGTATCTTGAGCCTCTTCTAAATCTCGCTTCATCTGTTGCAACTGTCCACTTAGATGATAAGAACCAAATTTTTGGTGTTGTGTTGGTATCTGCCTTTTTGCTTGGTCTTTCAGATGAGCACACTTCTCAAGTTTAAGGAATATGCCAAAAACATTGTAAAAGTTAAAGACTTTTACATTTAAGGAAGAAAAAAAAGTACTTAATTTTTTCTTACTTCAATTATCGTTATTAACAAAATTTTATTTCTCACTTCAGTAAGAAATTTGGCCACAGAAGTTAATTTGTCATAAGAGTCATCTACCATTGTAAATTAAGTCAAATCTTTTTTCTTTTTAATAAAGTTACTTCAACTTCCTAGAGTGTGCTGTTGTAACAAGATCTTCAACACAGATTAAAGCAAAGTAAGAACAAAATGAGTCAATTGAAAAATCTGTGCCCTGGCTATAACCATCCCTCTTAACACCCACCCCCACCACTTTCCCCAGATACATTAGTAATTGACATTTTAGAACTTGCACAAAGGTAGAAGATTGGTCAGTGTGTCTGCCATAAACGTCACTGAAGTAGGAAGTTTTCTATTACATGATGTTAATACAGATACCATTTTCCAACACATAATATTCTGAATGGAGCTAGAACCTCTGTAATGTATTCAATTTTTATACAGAATGTTTCTTAAAAAAATAATTTAAAAAAAAAGAATATTTCCCAGCATAAATGGTAAACAGTAGAGAGAATCTCATTAGAGTTATGAGCTTCATAGACGATTTATCTTACATCTTTGGATTGCCATTTTTCTTTTGACTTTTATTTTTGCAACTTTAATCTGGTGTAGAATTTTGTCCAGGTGTACTTCTTTGAGAAAGACACAACCTTATCACAAGAAACTATCCTTAATTGCATTTATATCATTCTCACTGTGAGAGTCTGAAGAGTCCAGTGATACACTGGATTCATTCTTTTAGGATTTAGCCATTTCATGACATGAGAACAAACCCTGCATATGTGAATTTATTTTTGAATAAATGTGGATCTTATATTTTTAGAAGGTAACTCCATACACAACTAGATACCTCCTCAAGGATCTGGTACCTTTGGAATCTAGTTGATGCATAAAAACCCAGAAGCCATAAATGGCCTTTGAGGCTCCTACCTTCTCCCGGTCCAAATAAAAGCGGTTGATTGAAAGCAGTTCTGACTAAGCCTATCAGCTACTGCTTCAAAAGAAGGTGTATATGGATTCTTTTAACAGACTACTTTTTTTGTCTGGGAAGGAAGTGTTTAGTCAGCATTTGTTCAGGCACTAGGTAGGAGACCTTTTCCTGTCCAGTCCTTGACTGTTCTAAATCATCTCCTTTAACAGAAGTCAAAGTGGAAGAGCTGACACTGCTTCAATCTGCAGTGAAAGAACCTTCCTATCCAGGTGGGACACAGCCAAGCTCCCATGCTCTAGAACACAGATCAGATACCTTCAGTGACAGAAGACTTCTCACTTATCTTATTCAGAAACAAGGAGTAGCAAAGACAACATAATCAAAATGGCAGGAGCAATTTCAGTTCTAGTACTTACATATATCTGACAAGCATCTTTTAATGAACATATTTCTGCAGAAAGTCTGTTTATCTCAGATTGCATTTGTACTTCTAGTTGAGCTTCACGAACTTTGGCAGCACCCAGTTCTTCTGCCAAACGGTTTACACGAGATTCCTGAAAGACAGTAAGAGAAACTATAAATCATGCCTGTACCTGAAAAACACTGTAAATGCAAAATATTTTTTCCACCTTAAAAAAAAAGGACATAAGTGAATCAGTTTCTCTGTTTTCTGCAAAGAAACACAATGAGATTCCCCATTTCCTTCTTTGTTCATACGGAATCAGCGTTAGGACAAGGCCTAGAACATGGTAGTCATCAAGGTGCTGCTACTTTCTTGTTTAGCTCTTAAGTCAAATATAAGCCTACTGAATAACACTGGTAGAGTCATACTCCTTTAAATAAGAGGGAGTTTCCTTACCATTAACGTAGTTACACAGGTCAAGCAAGAAACTAGAATGTTTTCTAGAGATTGCACAAACAGGAAATGATTACCTGAGATAGATGGTAATGAAGTTGCTTTCATAAATTATTTTTTTAAAAAATCTCTGTATGAGAACACTCTTGCAAAGCTTAGACAGGACCACATAGTTGCAGCGTTATGTTTCTAGATATTGAAAACTGGCAAAGACAAAAGTACACTTTTACAAATGAATGCTCCCTCCTAACCTACAATACCTTGCAGATATTTAGTTATGGAATATACCAGCTATTTCCCCTTTCTGTTCCCTATACCAATGGAAATACCACTTTTTGGTGAAAATCTTGGTTAACTCTGGTAAGTAATAACAAAAAACACTGTCAGCAATTTCATTTTTAAATCTGGCTATTTCTTTTGTCCATTATTAACCAGAAAAAAATGAAATTTTCTCTTTTCAGAACTGAAAAGAAGGAAGCTACTAATTACTGTAAAATTGCAAGGGAAATCAGAATCTGGACACTCCCGCAGAAAGGGAGTTCAAAACTTTACAAACTTTAAGCCCTAAACAAATGCATCCTTTCCAAAAAAAAAAAAAAAAAAAGTTTTTAATAGCTAATTCTACTACTACTGAAGGTATATTGTGAGTTGAAATGTTGAAACATTCAGTCACCTTTTCTTGGGACAGATGGTTTAGTTCTTCCAATTCATGCAAGAGCCTCTCTGCTTCTCTTTGGGCCTGAACTAACATTCGACGAGTCTCCACCAATTCTGAGTGAGTGTGCTGCAGCTGTTCTCGTTCTAGCTTCAATTGCTGACCCAAATCTAATGCTTCTTTGTACTGGTCTCCAATGCAATTCCCCTGGTTTTTCACTGTCTGTAACAGGTAAACAACAACAGATCTCAAAAGAAAACCAAACAAATAAAAAATCCCAAAACATTCTGCATTCATTCTTCTCTTTCAGAGGGGAAAAAAAACAGCAGCAAGAAAAGAAAAAATACCACCAAGCCAAACACCCATCAAACACTAAGTCCCAAAACCATAACATTTGTATAAATATAATATAAATATATAGACTCTATAAATATAGTAGACTCCAGAAGACTGCAGATCTGTGGTCCATCTAAGTTCTGTGTCATCTCACAGCAGCCAACACAGATATTTAAAAGGAAGACGTAACAAAACTTGTTGATTTATATATAAAGTAACACATTCATAAAAAGCTTATTTTAACACATATGCATTAGCATCTCATATATGCCTGAAAACAAGTATTCGTATAATTCATAAAGTTACTATTTTCTGTTTTATCTGTATGCTTCAACTCACTGTGCAAAAAAAAAACACCACCACACCTCTTCTAGCTCCTAAGAGCACGCTAACTCTCAGTACTCTTCTGATGCAATTATTTCCACAAGATAAATATTTAAGACACAAGAAGCTCTCATCACACAGTATCACTGATATAGAATGAGTCCAGAGGAGGGCCACACCAAGATGAGCACCTCTTCTATGGGGACAGGCTGAGAGAGCTGGGGTTGTTCAGCCTAGAGAAGGCTCTGCGGAGACCTTATAGTGGCTTTCCAGTGCCTAAAGGAGGCCTGCAGGAAAGCTGGGGAAGGACACTTTGTCATGGAATGTAGTGATAAGACAAGGAGTAATGACTTTAAACTAAAACAGAGTAGATTTAGATTAGATATTAGGATGAACAATGATTGATTGTTGATTTAATTTCAAGGAAGACAATCTCCATAGCCAAAACATCAGATTACTAAAGATGATCAATATTTTAATTTCTTCACAAAACAGACAAGGGTCTGCCAATAAATTTCTAACTTCTAAATAATTAAACTGGTTTAATTTTCGAGCATTAAGATCCAGCAAAAATCAGGATATCCAATACAACTATATGGGGAGAAGTAATGACACTTACTCTGAAGAGACACCATACAGTTCTTTCTAGGACAGTTACTGTAAGGCGTTAAAAATTTGACAATTTGTGTTAAATGAACTCTACTTAAGAATTTCAGTAGATAACTCCACAGTATTTGCAAGCACTATCTTTAGGGAGAAGGCTGTTTTACTTGCATTGCTTATTAAACAATCACATGGGCCTAAGTACTAAAAATTGTGCAGTACGTTGTGAATAAGTTACTAAGGGGAGAGGATTGAAATCCAAGGAGCATTTCACCTTCTCAAGAGCTTCTAGGCTCTGTTGCTTTCTTTCAATTTTCTTCTTCAGCTGATTTATTTCTTGATCTCTTTGGAGTATTTCAAACTCCTTTTCACGAAGCTCATCTTTAGAATGCTGGAGTTTGTTCTCTAAGCTCTCAATCTGAACAGAAAACGCAATAATATCAGGATAGTTATTTTAATGAAATCAGAACAATTAAAACAACCTTAAAAACACTGCCAATATTAATACTGACTTTGGGATCCCTTGCTAATTTTTGATTTTATTTTGCTAACGTTTTCCAATATCAGGAAGAGCAGTTTGGGAATTATATTAAGTAGAAAGACACATTTTCATTTTTGCACTGTCATATCCCTGTAATAGTTTTAATGGACAAATAAAATATTTTTGCTAGTATATTAAGGTATTCTTTCCCTCCCTACAATATGGCACCAGTATTCTCTTCCAGGTTAAACCTGGCCAGCTTCTGTGTTCCAGAACCAGACATTCTTATATAATCATTTGCCCTTTGTTAGGGAAACTGTGTTTTAAAGCAAGAATTACCTGTTTATTGCATTCCTTAACTTCTAACTCAGATTTCTCTAAATTGTTCTCTAATTGAATTATTTGTTGTTCCATTTCTCCCCTATGCTCACGAACTGTCATATCCAACTGTGTAATCTAGATATAAAACAGGAAAAAAGGAGACATATTATTTTGAACTACTATGCAGAATTTAAGCAGCAACATTACAAAATATGATAGCCAAAGGAATTAAACTAAACTCTTGTAGTCTCAGAAATATTCTTCCAAGTAGTCAAAATAAAAATGCACCCTAGCTACCTCATTTGAAAACCAGGGGCAAAACACGAAAAGCAAAGTGGCAAATTGAGGGAAAAAAGTCCCTAACAGAACATATTTGGTCATCAGATACACAGAATACAAACTAAGTTTGATTTAATTCAGTTTAATCTGAATTTAATTAGTAGTTTATTATACTTGTCCATCATGTTAGAAAGTGCCAATTTTTGCCAAAGCAAAATACATAAATTAATTCTGTTGCTTTGGTGAACTCCCGGAGCAGTTCACAGGGTGCTGTGACAAGAAAATACTGGAAGATCTGACCTCGTTACAGTCTCAGTTCCTTCTACAGGTGTATTTTTTTTTGCACCTCAAATATTCTTGGATACATAAGCTGTTAATTCTTGCAGGAAGTAGCAAATAGAAGGCTAAGTGCTAATTGTAAGTGACAAAATAATAGCTTTTCCACAAGGAGTACCAAATGCTGAAGCCAAATCAAAAGACTGAAAATATTTCATGTGAGATACAGAAATTTCTTCACAGTAAATATGCTGTTTTATATTTAGAGATTGCTTTAGATCTAATTAAATAGGATCCAGTGAAAACTAGGAAAGAAATCTATCGTTTCAAGGCACACTTCAGTGCAGACTTTTCCTCCCTTTTATCAAAAATCAGTATGCCAATAGCTGTCCTGCAACTTTATTACTAAAAGAATTATGGGATGGGTTTACATGAGGCTTCTGTTCTACGAAAATAGTAGTTTTGCCATAAGGCTTCAGGAAGATACAGCAAGTTTTACAGTCAATACTATGGCTAGCTTAGCAGTAGAGTTTGGATTCATATGTTAACACAAATTTAGTATACTTTTTATAAAGTATCATAATACTACATAATAGCAACAGCTGTCAGTAACATACTTAAAAACAATCTGACCTGAGCTGCTCTTTGTTTCAGTTCCCAATTCCTTTCTTTCAGTGCTTGGTCCATGTCAAGCAGTTCTTGCTTTTTGTCTTCAATTTCTCCCTTGCAATACCTGAAATTCACATGTGTTTAACTGTTTAATGCACATTCAATTGCTTAGCTTCAAGCAATTGAATTTCAGCTTGAAAAACATAACATCTATTGCTTAGAGCCAGGTTACTTTAAAGTGTGAATCTACTGATTGGAAAGAAAAACCCAAATAGAGTAATTGTGATAGTTTCCTTGTGGAGATCTCCCAGTAACTTCATTATTCAAGTTATTTAACTGGTTATCAGGACAACATATTTTTGAAAAACAATAGTAAATAAAGGTATCACTAATTTATGGTCAGAATGTAAAATTGCAAATTTTACTATAAAATAAATGTATACCTCTTACTATTACTTCCACAGATTTGGGATTTAAAAAAAAAAATCTGAACAGATTTTAAAATAGTTTGCAAAAAAGAACTCAGCACCACTTAGAAATTACAAGTGAGCTGAGAAGCTACTGCACCATGTTATCCTACAGCCACAAACCACCTAACGATTACACACAGATGCTAAAAAGATTTTTAAAAGACCATCCAAACTATGTGCTATTCCTAAGCAAACAATAATGTAACTAAGTTTTCATGATAGAAAAGATAGCAGCTTACCTGAGCTCAGCTGTTAGATTCATGACAGCAACATTTTTCTCTTCTAGAGAGGACTGTGCATTCTGTAATGCTTCTTGCAATTCCTGAAGTTGCGTTAAAGTCATTTTTAATTCTCCATTGGCATTCTGTAATGAAGTTTCTAATTCTACTATTTTCTGTAATGCTTCCCTGTGGCAAGTCTCACTTTGAAGCAGCTTATCTTCTAAATCATTCACTGTTTTACAGACACACACACAAAACAAATCAAATCAAAGTGTTGAATCATCACTAAGTCGGGCTCTTTATGAACACCATTGTTTATTAGCACTGGTAGCTGTAACCAATTTTCAGTGTCACTATTTTTAGGAAAATCTAGAAAGACAATGAAATTATACACCCACCCATTCATGGCACTTAAATCTTCACCATTTTCTATTCAGTTCACAACCTATAATAGACTTGTAATTTGAGTATGCATCTAAAACATTTTGCCAATGAGAAAAGAGAGAGACAATATAGTAAATGAATATACACTGCTACAAAAAAAACGCTAGCAGAATTGCTATTAAGCCTCCAGTTTAAAAGAATGGTAAAAATAAATGGAAGAGGAGTGGTTAGAAAGTTTATTTCCATAAGCTCTTATGTATTTTTTTTCTTTTAAATTAGATTAATTTTCATGAATGGCATTGTGACTTTGTTAAACTTGTGTGTCTTGCTTGATTACCACATTAAGGATCTGCATTGCCAGTTTACAGAGGCAAATCTGCTTAGTCATTTCACATAGGGTAAAGGTATACCCACAAAAAAGAGGATTTGCAGAAACCCCTTGAAAATAAGTCAGTGGTTTGTTTGTTTATCTTTAACTATTGAATTACCAACAAATTAAAAAATATGACTATGGAAAACCCTCAAAACTATCCTATTCTGACTTGCTTGTACTTAATAGCAAAAAAGGAAAATATCAAACCTAATACACAGAGAAACAGCATGATTAAAGGAAGCCTGGGAAACAAAATAGCTAAATTACCCTCATTTGTCTTTTCATTGAGCTCTGATTGTGCTTCTTTCACAGAGACATCCAACTGATTTATTTGCATTGCTTTGTCTTCAGCATCTCGTTTTAATTGTACTACTTCTTTTTCCATAATAGTAAGTTCTTTCTTGTACTGATCCATCTCCAGTTTAATTTCCCTAAATAAAAGATGCAACCAGAACAAAACGAACCTTGTAATAACAAAAGCAGCATATCTACATCCTTACATGCTCTGAGAAGACAGATGCTTTCATGAATAATGAATAATATTGTTGAATCTAGTGGAATTCTGTTAGCAGATCGGTCACAAATACACAGCAGAACCTATCAAGTTCAGTTGAAGCAGTAAAGTTGAAGGAACTTTGTTAGGAAAAGAAGATCTTACACAAGTAGAATTATCATTATTCCCATCAATTATGTGAGTAACTATGACATTCATAGGAACAACAGTAAGTCATGTAAAGTAGGTTTTTCTTGCAACAAGAAGACATTGTTTAAGACTACCAAGCCCTCCTCAAAGTACAAACAATTTGATATATTTATGAATTGAATTGTATTATGAAGCACCATTTTTAGACTAAATAGGTTGCCTGTACACATATTAATTCCATTTGAAGTCTGTTCCAGAACCTCATGCCTCTGCTAGTTCGAAAGTTTCTAAATTCCTATCTATTACCCAGAGACCGAATGGTGTAATTACATAGCTGAATACCATTTCAGAGCAAACATTATTACATCTATATGCAGAATATTCATCTCAGTTATTCTAAACCTACCTGATTATGTTTTTAAGTTCATCTACCTTCATTCTGTTTAAATCTGCTTCCTGAGAAGCTAGACAAAGCTTCTCTTCTACCTTTCTCAACTCATCTTCTGCACGCACTTTCTGTTTCTGAAGTTCTTGTTCCAAAGTAGATACCTGTTTAAAATTGTATTTAAGTTGTATTTAAATATATATAACTTTTAAACTATGTAACAAAGAAAAATACATCCTTATCTTGTAATTCACACACTTTTAATACAACAGGTATCTCTATAGTCTAAAATTGTATATAGATTATGACCACAACTTTGCAGTCACATCTGGAAGACAAATGTTTTTGAGTTAGTGTAACTAGGTTCAACTTCTGAATTTCAATACACCTCACCTTAACTAAAGTCTAGGGCTTGATTTTCCAAGTACTTAGCCACAAAAATACAAGAGTTTTTGATAGCAAAGAGCTTGCTTTAATACAAAACAAGCTGTAATTCCTTTATTCTAGATATATTAACAACTAAATAAATTAACAACTATCAATTAACAAATTAACTAACAACTAACAATTAACAAATAAATTAACAACTATCACCTCAGTTATCAAATAAATATTCAGATTCTAAAGTTGTTACAAAAATGCATATACAAGAATTTAAACAACTGTCCTTATACAGACTCTTTTCATGGTACTGTACCTGTTTTTCAAGTTTAATTTGATTATCTTCCAGCTCCCCATTTCTAATAGTTTCTTGCTGCAACATTTGCTGCTGATGATGCAAGGTTTGTTGCAGAAGAATATTTTGTTCACTTGTGTCCTGAAGATCATGACCTTTCAGTTTTATTTCCTTTTGTAAATAAAAAACCTGAAAATACATTTACTTTCCATTACAGTAAAACATTTTTAATGCATTTTTATTACATTTTTTCATGTAACAGTGAGAAGTATGATAAGTAACAGTGAGAAGCATGATAAAAACTCAGTGGCTTGAAGTAGAAGTTTTCTTATCCCCGAGACTTCTTCCCCACTGAGATACTTGTGACACAAATGAACTATGGACATGTAACTTCATATTGCAATAGCATGCTCTCTGTTCTTTATGACAATGATTTCTTTAATCCTGGTTCTGTTACTTCTTTAAACAACTATTTTCTATTGGTATTCCTTTTTCCTAGGTTTATCCAACATTTCTTAGTTATGCTTTTCCCCTTTACCCTCACAAAATGTATAGTATTTGCCCCCAGCTAAATTCCTCATCACAATTCATTCTGCAAAGGCTTTGTTTCTTATTTCACAAGCTTTTAGATTAAGCAAATCAGAACAACAGCTTTCTCTGCAATACAGAAGAACCACTGAAATAAATTATTACCTCTTCAGACTTCTTTTTGAGCTGATTTTCAAACATCTCCTTATTTTCTTCCGACTGACTCAAATACATTGCAAGTTCTTCCTTACATGTATCTAGTGCTGACTCAAGTTGTTTCACCTAGTTGAATGTAAAAATTACTTCAAATCAGCTATTTTTTGTTAACTAGTTAGTAGTCCAAAAATGTTCAAAATATATAGCTTTTCAGACATCTTACACAAATATATTTTAATCTAAAAGTGTTAAAACAGACATGAAAGATGATAAGCTTCAAACAACTAAAATAACATTCAGAAATGTAAGAGATCAGGGGTCCTAATTTGAAGTCTCTGGAAAACAACCCAAATACTAGAAAGACACTCAAAAAAGAAAACTGATCCAACACAAATTCAGAGAACGTGCTACCAGCTATGTCACGAGTAATATCCTGAAGATCTAATACTGCCTGAAACCTGACTGTGTTAAGTCATCACATGATAATGTTTAGTAAAACCGTTGTAATTATTGCATAGAAAATGCTCTTGCTTTCAAAGTACAAGTAAAAATCTGCCCTATTTGTAACTACAGTAATTTAATAAGGGAATTATGCATTGCATAATCTCTTATGGCAGATTTCAGCATAGCTTTTATTAAAAAAAAATAATAGTGGGAAGACTTCAGTCTAACAATTTCTGAAATATTTCTGCGAGACATTTCTGTAAAACAGCCTCAACATAGTTTGTCCACAGAGGATAAGGCATCACTATTGCAAACTTTAAAACTACTAGTCGAAAATTACAAAGAGTTTACTAACTTTGATTGTTTGTTCAGTTAACCGACTCTGCAGTATCTTCAGTCCCTCATCTTTCTTGATGTTTTGTTTTTTCATTTCCTGTTTAAGCATTTTTTCCAAAACAAACAAACAAAAAAAAGGTAAATATAGTGGCAGTAAAAAAGTATAGCTACTAAGAATTCATACTAGGAATCAGGGGAAAAAATAGATCATTGTACATATATGTATACAGCTTGCATATTGTATTTGTGCATATATCATACTTCAAAAAGAATTTGGTTCCTAAGAAGTGTCCCTTCATATTCTGCAGCAAAAGGAATTATTAAAAGGAACATGGATTGCCATAGTAGAACATTCTTGTTTTTCCATCTAGTGCAGAATAAATGCATTAGTTCTTCATCCAGATCTCTTTTCCTTAATTAAAGCAAGAAGCCCAAGGGGCAAACCAAAGGTATAAACAGACTGCTGAGATGGTAAACAACAAAGGGTTATGAAAGTTCACACACTTTAGAGTAGTATGGGGAGTACACTAGATTCAGTCAATGACTCAAACTAAAATTAAGAAGGAAGCAAAGACATTATCTTTCATTTTTTCCAGTTTTTCCACGTGTCCATGGATGTGCTTTTCATTATTATCCACTTGCTTGATTTGTATTTAAAGAAAGTCAAAAGCCAACCTTACCTCTCTGCTCTCTATCAGTAGCTCATCCAATGATTCAATGTGATGCTGTTTATGTATAACATCTTGTTGCAAAACAGATACTGTTTTTTCTTGTTGTACAAGTTGTTGATGTTTCTTGTCTAGCTGTGTCTGAAGCTGTCCATAAGTAGTTAATGGTTTACTCCTTTAGCAAGCTTTTTCAGAGAACTTATACATCTAAATATGTAATTCAATTTTATTCACCCACCAAGAATGAAAAGTAAATAGATTTCTGCCATCAACAGTATTGCACAGTATTAAATATAACAAGAAATCCCAATTCCTTGTTAGCTTAAAGCAATAGGAGAAACAAGAGAATAAGAATATAATTGCCTGTTGTCAGCCAAGGCACTAAGACACTCATACATTCTTTACTAAAAGGTAACAAGTTTCTTTAACAGCTAGAAATAGCTGAGGTTATATTTCTAATGACACGGAGCAACTGAATTCCTCTACAAAGAATGAAAAATCCCACTGACATTTCTTCCTGAATACAGATGCTCATAAGGTTGGCAGAGGTTCAGCAAGAGTACTCTTAGAAGCTACAATTCTACTTTTCCTTTTTTAATAGGTGTTTGGGGAAAAAAGCCACAGTATTCTTAAGCCCGCATTTCTGTTCAGTTGAGCAGAAACAATATTTATGTCTCAGACAGAAGTCAAGAGATTGTGTAGCATTAGACAGACAACTAAAAATCAGGAAATGTAAGAAGAAGATAATATACATTTTTAATTGTGTCTGTCTCAGAACTACTGAAAAAAATGAAGAAATTAACATAGGAAGTAAGTTATCACATCTACCATGCATACATACTAGCACACAAAGGAGGTCTTACCAGTTCTATCTGTTTCTCCATGTCTCTGTGCTGCTCAAGATGAACCAATTTTGCTTTTTCAAAAGCAGAAGTTATTTGCTCATGTTCTTCACTGACAGTTGTTTCCAACTCACGAATGCGGCTGTTTTTTCCCTGGAAAATGGCAACAGCAAGAAGGACTTAATAAAAATAGTTAACTCTGATATCAGTTATTATTCAATGATCAAGTTCCCAGATTTTACGAACAAACACCACAGAAAATCATAGAATCACAGAATATCCCAAGTTGGAAGGGACCCATAAGGATCATCAAGTCCAACTCCTGGCACCGCACAGGTCTACCCAAAAGTTCAGACCATGTGACTAAGTGCACAGTCCAATCTCTTCTTGAATTCAGACAGGCTTGGTGCGGTGACTACTTCCCTGGGGAGCCTGTTCCAGTGTGTGACCACAGAGGTGAAGAAACACTTCCTGATGTCCAGCCTAAACTTCCTGATGTGCAGCCTAAACTTCCCGTCTCAGCTTAACCCCGTTCCCACAGGTCTTATCACTGGTGTTTATAAAGAAAAGGTCACCTGCCTCTCCACTCCCCCTCACAAGGAAGCTGTAGACCGTGATGAGGTCCCCCCTCCGCCTCCAGGCTGAACAGGCCCAGTGACCTCAGCCGCTCCTCATATGTCTTCCCCTCTAGGCCCTTCACCATCTTCGTCGCCCTTCTCTAGACACTCTCCAACAGTTTAATGTCCTTTTTGTACTGTGGTGCCCAGAACTGCACACAGTACTCGAGGTGAGGCCGCACCAGCACAGAGTAGAGCGGAACGATCACTTTAA
The DNA here is from genome assembly GCF_011077185.1 of Oxyura jamaicensis. Lineage (NCBI taxonomy): Eukaryota > Metazoa > Chordata > Aves > Anseriformes > Anatidae > Oxyura > Oxyura jamaicensis. Next base: position 1,134,889 of record NC_048900.1, on the reverse strand, counting down.
TAGGGCTAGGTTTTCATTGTGTATATGTCATCAAAAGAAAACAGTATCACATCCATTAAAAATCAAGGAAAAAAATGCATTTTATTTAAAGTTGTATTTTTTTTTTTTTCTTTTTAAACTATGCCATCTAAAAACCACGCAGATTGCCTAGCAGACCTGGAAGTCTATCTACATTGAATACATGGAATAATAACACTTTAATTTAAACTTTGATCTTCATTTCTGTCATTTTACACAGACGTTGTTTCTCACCATTAACATCTTACCATAATTTCCTGTTCCAACTCTGTATTTCTTGCTGCAGCAGCAGAATAAGCAGCAGCATTTTCTTCCAGTTGTTTTTCAAGTGCAGAAAGTTGAGAAGATTTCTTTACTATCTGGAATTAAATATGGAAAAAAAAAAAAACAGGTGAAGACAACCATTTCTGGTTTATTCAAGTATATTATATGCTTTCATATTGCCAACTCTGTTGTAGCTACTTGTATTTATTAATAATTTTTATGAATTATGTATTTATTTATGTAAGCTCTATTAATCTTTATTCATCACAGAGAAGAATTCAGGACAATTTACCTCTAATACATCCTATCTGTGATAATTTAGTGCCACACACTGTAATTGATTACCACAAACTTATAATATTTATGGTCATTATTAGGAAATACCACAAAATCAAATTATGCTGGAACTAATGCATTAGCATCAGAATGTAAATATTAACATTTATTCAGAGAAGAGCTAGCTGAAGTTGATTTCTTTCCTGATGTTAATCTCTGGCAACTGTATTGCAATTTAATGAGGAAAAATACTTACATGTTGAAAGAACTGTTACCTTCTTAATATTGCACATTAATTCAGCCATTCCAAAGCAACAAGACCATGCACATTTTCCACATAACAAATCAAGCTAGCCCACTAAAAACATCAGTTTTACAACTAAATATTTCTGACAAAGACACATTGATGCTTCTGTCTTGAAGTTTTCCCATTTACTCAAAAGTTTATTTCCCATTTCTTTCTAAATATGCCAAACTTTCAAATTAAGATGACAACTGCAGTTTTTCCATAATAATTGTCTTAACTGTCTCTGATGACTGAACTAAGCAAAGTGTGATACATTTTTTCAGTGCTGTTAGTAACTTACTTCTTGCTCTAAACTATTAGATTTTGAAGCCTTTTCCAATAGCTCTTCTTGTATGATTTGAAACTGACTGGCACTCTGAGCCATGCTGGTCTTCAAAAAAGAATTCTCATCATTTATTTTTGTCAGTTTAATACATAATTCTTCTATCTCTTTCTTGAATCTTTGCCTCTCCTTTTCAAATTGTTTGCTGATAAGTTCCAACTGTTGACACTTCTTCCTCTCTCAAAGTGGAAAAAATAATTTGAGATTATTTTTATAAGAGAACATACAAAGCAGCACTCACACAGGTAATCATACAGTCCAAAGAGGAGGAACAATTTAATGACAGCATGTTAAACCAATATATACAAGACTGTTTAATTTTTCTCTGTAACTTAATTATTGTTAGCTGCGATTCACAGGAAAATAAAAACAAAAAAGAACAACACCACCTCCCTCCCCCCACACACGTGTCATTATGTGGGTGCTCTGAAGTCATTTCACAGTGCAATCCTAACAATAATTACAGAGGCCATTGAAGAAATTCTGTAACAACAGGACACAAACAAGAGAATAAATATATATATATATGGAGGTACTAACTAGCATGACCTGCAAAAAGAAAAAAAATATGTTTCCATTTCAACACAACTTGTAGCTTGCATATTGCTGCACAAGTAACTTAACTAGCTCTAAAAAGAATATTGGGCCTAGAGAACATGACAATTTCCAGAACTTCTAAGTGACAAATGCTCCCTATTCAACACAAGCATATCTGTTAGCTAAAAGATGTATTATACACACACACTATAAGCAATTTGAACCCCACCCAAAAAAAAAACAAACAAACACTTCCTCTGTTCCATGAATTAAACTGTGCAGCTATTTTGCAAGCTTACCTCCTTGAACTCTAATCAATTTGACAGGCTCTGTTTCTAGGCCACATAACCTGCTTTTTTCTTGTCCTTCATTATCATCCAAAAGATGCTCAATATTACAGACAGTTAAGTCGGCGTGAGGCTTTCGAATTTCTGCTTCCTTCATTGCCAGCTCAATGCTATTATAAAGAAAGAGATAATTATTTAATATTATTTGTACAGGCTACCTCTAGTACCACCTAAATATCTGCCTCTTGTCGTAATTCAAGAACCAGGAAGTTATACCTTAGGTCTGCAATCAAAGGTTTATGTGATTCACAAGATTCAGAGACAGCCTCTTTTGTAGATGAACAGGATAGCTGATGTTTCAGGTGGTGCCATTTAAACTAAAAGTTAAAGGAAAAACAAAATCAACGTGAAATTGACTTTTTATTGGCTAACAGTCTGACTAATTCATATATGATACTATTATATTTAAGACATGCCAGGATATTAAAAGTTTTGTGTAACTTGATCTTTAAAATTATTCTCTTAAGTGCTTACAGAGCACTGCAGCTTCATCTCACATTGGAGGAAATGACAGGCCCTTGTTCCTTTATGTATCTCTGTGCAGGCGCAGAACCACGAGTGTTTTTACCATGAAAAATTAGATACATGGACATACTATCAGAAATTCTACTTTTTGAACTTTCCACATTATTCTTCCTTTCAGATTTCAGCGATTGCATTTAATACCATTTTTTCACCCTCAGGTTAGAGGGCTTCTGAATATTCCATTGAATTACCAGAATAATCCCACATTTTTTCCAGAAAATGAAAATACATTTTCCAAATAAACCGTGAAACAACTTTTGAGGATCATCCAAATAAATGTCTATGGTCACAACAGCCCAAAGCATCACATTTTATACAAAATTACTACATTCTCTTGGGCAGGAGTTACTTTGGCCATACAGAAAGAATACTTTTCATTTTGTTTTCGTTATAGCTATTCACATTTATATTTCAAAAATAAAGAGATATGATGCAATCTATACTCCTGACCTTGCATATTTCTCTCTAGTCCTTTCTGGCTTCCCAAGCAGTTCCTCCACAGTAACCCCGGTCAGTTCACAACTTTGTTTGTTTGTTTTGTTTTTAAACAACACTCCCAAACACATTCAGTTCAGTCATAAACTTGACCAGTGCAAGATTTGGGCTCACAAGCCAGGGTTCATTGTGGTACAACAAAAGTTCATTTGCAGTCAGGGAAGGTGTCCCTTCTCTTTCCAAGAAAAAGAAGTTCCTGAAACATCTCTCCTGTTCTAATTTCTCCATTGTCAAGGTTATCTCAGACTGTGGCTGTGTGCCACAATGTGTCTGCCATCTGGGAAATGTCATACTGTTCAGCTGAGAAGAACCTCAACATCACATAACACGATATCGTATTTTGGAGAATACACCTTTATCTGAAGAATAAATACATAGGACAGAGGGAAAGAAAATGTAATTTTAAATGCTTGCCAATTAATCAACTCCAAAGCATCTATTCATTGTTCTTGAATCAGAAGACAAAAGTAAAATATTTAAACAAAAAAAACATTTCTACACGTATCTTGAAAACAATATTACGCTCATATTATTTCTCAATAACTTCACAGAATTTCTATGCAACGTCAGTTACAATTATTTAAGCCGCAAAACACAAACTAGAATGATGCATCAGTTACTGTACCTCTTCAGATGTACTTAAAGACAACTGGGAAATAATGGTTTCTAGCACGTTGAGCTCTTCCCTTAAATCCTCAATTTCTTGATGGCATAATTTCAAGCGGTTATGTTGCTGTGCAGTATGCGCTTTCAGCTTTGTGTTTTCACTAATGAGAGCATTTTTCTCTTTAAGTATTGTTTCTTTTTCATTAAGTTCACTTTCAAGCTCAAGAATCTTCTGATTAGACTGACTCAGCACTGATACCATTTCAGTGTTCTTTGCTTCTAGAGTCTTAATTTCCTCTTTTGTGCTATGATTCTCTTTCTTTAATTGCCTAAAAAAAAAGTACATCTGTTCAAAAGGAATAGCTCAATACAAAGATATAGATTAGGATTTTCATTATTGAAAGTACCAGAAGAACACAACATAACTATGTTGCTTTAGTAGTTTCTTCCCTTTCAAGATCTAAAATCCACAGATCTAGATCTTGATCTAAAAAATATGATCTCCACACAAAGGAGAAAAAGTTGTCACTGTTTTATTAAGTTTTCGCTCTTCATAAGAACCACAATACAAACTGCTGTCAGCAAACTAAAGTAGAGAATAAACTACCTCTCATTCTCAAGCAACTTCAAGTTTTAAGCAATGTCACGGGAGTCATTGGTAGGAAATAGATCAAGGTAGCTTTAACTGTGCTAAAGCCAAGGAAATTTAAGAACAGGATAAAGTAATTGTACCTAAGACAGAGAATGAAGGTAACACCCTAAGACCGAGCTAATCTAGTACTCTGTTACAAGCAAACGTGAGGAGTACTATTTCTTCTCTATCTTCATATCCAAATGTACAGTGAGATAGTATTTTTAGCCCATCATAAATTACTCACTTTTTTAAAGTTACCTGTTGGTTTAGCAAACTGAATTAGCTCAAAGGTCTTGATAAGTGCCAAAATTAATCAGCACAAATTAACAGGAAAAAAAGGCAGTCTAGAGGAAAGGTCCTCATCACAAACAGAAAGCTATTCAACAGGCTCAAGCTAGCATAAGGGTGCTCACACCATCCGCCATTGGCAAAGCGGCCTAAAGAACAATTGTTAAGAGAGGAATGAGTGTGGATGGCACGTGTGAAAGGGATACCCAAAACTGTCTGAGGAAGCGTTTGTCTAAACCTAATAATGCTAAAAAGTGTAAAACAACTTACTATATTTAAACTAATTAGAGAATGATCAAAAGATTTGGAAACAAAGATGGATTCAGCTTGAAAAGAAAAGTATAGGAAGCACAAAAACTTGTTAACAGTGGGAAAGGAGCTTGGAGTGGGAAAAAACAGCAGTCAAATCTAGCTGGACACCAAGAGAAGCTGCAGCCAGCATTAAAGCCTCCCTTCAGACCTGAGTGCAACCCTTCCATTGGACACTGAGAAAAGCCTTCATTCTAGCTAGGGACTGACAAGATGGTGTGCAACAAGTAGGCACTCACACTTCACAGTGCAGGTGAACTCTTAGGGTGCTTTTCACCAGCATGTATATTAGCAGACTGTAGGCAGCAGAACAGGTATTCTACAAAAGAAGAACAGAACACCCACACCTCCCACAGAAACTGTGGGCGAGCAGGGCAACCCATGCTCCCAGAAAGTTGTAGAAGTGTTGTTTGTAACTGTGAATACATGGCAGCGTGTGGGATTTGTTAAAGAAGAGCATTTAAAAATCTGTAGGTGTATGCTAGTTTTTTTTTTTTTTAATGTGTCTAGTATTAGGATCAATATCAACAATACAACAAAGAAACCTTAAGTGTTCACTGATGCTGGTCCTGATCTGATTCAAACTGTACAAATTGAGAAGCAGTTTCCCGGTGACAGTTGAACATGAAATTTCTTCCCAAATAACTGTAATAGTAAAGTAACTGTACAGAACTTTTTAAAAGCCTTATTTGCTCTTACCTTAATTGCTCTTCTAGGATGTCAAGATCCTTCCTGTACCTGATACAATTTTCATTCAACTTCTCTTTTTCTTTTTCACAATTAGTTAAATATTTTTCCAAGGCTTCTTTTTCAGCTTGAACCTTAAAAAGTAAGTTTTCATTACTGTGTAGCAATAGTCTAGTTTTGAAGGTCGAGAGGTGTTTTTTTTTTTGTTATTGTATTTTAAGAAAAATACTATAAACACTATGCTGTTTGTTCTCTCCACACACACCCCATGTTAAGCATATAGATAATTCTGTTGTGAGTAAAAACGAGAATAGCAGAAAACATTCCCCCACCTCCCCCCACCCCATCATTTGGGAAAATGTAACGTCATTTTGGTTTAACATTTTAGGGCACATTTGAGGTTGGCAATCTCCTTTCAAAAGGAAATAAATCAAATCAAAATTCCCCATAAAAGACAGCAGTCTGAAGTCTATAATTTCTCCTTCTGAATGGCAGGAAACATTTTGACCATTAGAACTGTGGGATATGAATTCATTTTTATCTCAACTGTTCTCTAGCACGCATTTCATGGGACAAATTATAAAGATGGACTCAAAACAATTCTTTAAAAATGATTGTAAACCTTTAAAAATATAAGATATAAAATATATAAAATAGAACCTTTAAAAATATAAGATTCCTAGCTGCAGGCAAGAGACAAGAAATTGCAGCATTGTTAGGATACCTGAGGGACTTCAGGGATGAATAAGAACCACACTGTACAAAGTTTAAAACTGGATAAACTGGTGTTATCACCACCGACAGTTGCTTATCCCATCCCACCTCTCTTAAGACTTGGTCACAAACAAGCAGAAACTACTGATCCACCAGTGAACCCATAGCTGTTTGCTGCCCAGCATGCTAAAAGAAAGAAAATACTGAAAGAGTGGCAAAAACAAGTAAAGAAAAGAAACCCACTTTTTCTAATTTTTCAATTATTTTCTCGTTATACTTTTTGAAAAGTCTTGTCAGCGTCTCAGCCTTCAACAAAGCTTCATTTCTTTGCTGTTCTGTTCTGCAAAGCAGCATATAGTTGTTGGTTTGTTTTTTTTTAAAAAAAAAAAAAAAAGAGAGAGAGAGAGAATTTCAGTGATTAGTTAACTTCTTCCTCCAGTTACAGGAAACAGAAGAAACAACCAAATTAACAACTTCAGGTAATTTCCTTTTCTCCTTCAAAATTCCCAAGCCTCTAGATAAAAAAAGTGTCACAAGGCATGAATACATTTTAAATGTGATTTTTGCATGTTAAATAAAATTCCAATAATACTATGAATCTAAAAATAAACAATTTTGATGCTCTTCAAAAAGCTATTTTGAATATTTTGCTATTTAAATAATCCTCCTGCCCACTTGCGAGGTCTGATAGAAACTGATCAAAGGATAAATTATTCTGGGGATACTAGAGAGATGACATCAATAAGTGAAGGAAACAGACTGGAGTGGTATCAGGTATACAAGCATTCAAAGAAGCACCTGCCACTGCTGACTGTTTCACTATTTTTCCTGCTCTCATAGTGCCTTTTCAATTGTACCATACATATAGATAAAATTAAAGATAACATAAAAAACAGCCTGATCTAGTGAAAGGTGTCCCTGCCCATAGCAGGGGGGTTGGAACAGGGTGATCTTTAAGGTCCCTTCCAAGCAAAACAATTTTATGATTCTCTCAGATAAGTTGCATTTTTATTGCTTTCCCCACACCTACCCTCAAAACACAGCACTGAGTACTGTTAACTAGTTCTGTTCATCACAACATCATATACTTGAAACACAAAAACCATACGATGTAGATTCTTCCAAGACAGGATCAAAAATGATTCAGGAAAAATACATTCTGGACAAATTTCAGCACTAAAGAACATCTATTGTGAAGGGAAAAAATGTATGATAAACTGGATAAGCAGCTAAATTACATTTTAGTGTAATGGATCAGCCAGCTACCAGCAAGCTTCAAGGCAAAAAAAAAAAAAAAAGGTTACTTAAGACAGCCTTTACAAATAGGCTAATTTCACCTTTTTTTTAAAAAAGTAATATTGATGAAGCATAGAAATTATTTGATTCCATAAAGTAAACATCTGCCAAAAGAAATAAACACTTAAACATTACTATTTTATATTTAGTTTATTAAAATCACTTAGTCACCTTTTTCCTTGCTTGCTTTGTTCAATTAACTCCATTTTCAGATTTTTATAGTCCTTTTTATATCTGTGCAACATACTTTCTCTTTCCATTATTGTTTTCTGGCTTTGCTCTAGTTTATCTTCTGCATCTCTGGAAAATAAACAAAGAGTGATTTAAAAACAGGAGTTTTTTCATAAAGAAACCTTTTTTAAAAAAATGAGAAAGGCAGGGAATGGAAACTTTTCTGCACATGCTGTTTGAGAAGAGCTAGTCAGATATACTGCAACTCTCAAAACTAGGTTTGGGACAGCCCACAGCTTCCAGATGGACCATAGGACTCCCCAGCATTATGTCTGGAGTGATGTTCAAACACATCAGGAGGCATCAGGTGTCAGACTGCCAAGGACCTAGATGACTGGGGTTGTGTCATCTGAACACAGAAATCGCTGTTTTTCTAGAAATATGTGACTGGCCAGCACATATACATGGTAAACAACACTAAGGTAAGGTAACTATTTTTACTTCGTTTTGTGAAAATGTTTTTTGTGAAAATGGACTTTTGAGGCATTATTTGACTATTATATAGCATGAGGTTTTAAGATAAACTGACAACCAGGTGTGTCTTCCTGACATCCTCTGGACATTGATTACATTAGCTTTATTTGGTCATTTGTATTGATTAATATAGTCATAAAGAAAGAATCCTTTGTGCTACATGGTACACAGTCATATTTGAAAATATTGATGCTTGTTTACTACAGAAGTTGTAGTCATGTAGCATACAATCACTCTATTCAGTTATTAGTGCATTCATGTTCACTGTAGCTTGTAAACTGGTTTCTTTTCCCTTTATTATGTTTTTCCCTTTCTTGATGTGCATTTTCCATATAGGACGTATGCACAAAATAGTACACCTCCCTCCTCATATACATTGCTCTAAAAATGAAAACGTCAAGCCCCAGATTACATGACCCACAATGAAACAGTAATTATGTGATCCTAAAAAAACAGATGCAACTAGAAAGCAGACCACAACGGTATTACGAAGTGCATTACCTTAGAGTTTTATCTTGAGCTGAAACTTCTGCTTCCAGATTTACAATCCGCTCTTCTAACTTAGGAATGCTGATTAAACGTGTACCTAAAGTTGATTCAAGATAAAAAATCTGAAATACAAACATATTTAAGGCTTCATTAGTGCTTGTGTATATACCTTCAGATGAGATGTTTGCAAACTATCTGCCTACTGAATGACACAGTCCTCTTCACTTTGCTGTAGAAGATGCTTGTTCGTATAACACAAACTGACCTCCAACTTTCTGCTCTTTTAATATCCTTCCAGTTCCCTAGCACCATTCCAGCTTGATATGCTGTCTAGCAGAGAGTGATTTCTTTACATGTTGATCTTGTCTCTGTCTTTTTCCCCAAAGGTTTATGTTCCTCTACTTGTTCTTTCCAAATATTTTGGAAATATTTTGCTTATCTACTTATATGCACTGCCTTGGAAATAGCAATTGTCAAACATAAAGAATTAAGCATAGCTACATTTTACCAGTGTTACATATAAACAAAGAATAACAATTGTCTAAAAAGTATATATACAAAGTGGATATTAAAGTGTATATTAAATCAGTAATGATTAACTACAATAATTCCTTCTAATTCACCTTCACTTTTTCAAAATAGCAATACGATTCAAACGCAAAATGTTATTTTTCATTTCCTAGACAAATGACTACTATGCAGTATTACTCAGGTTAACATAGCTCAGAAAAATATAGTCACACAAACGTACAATACTAAATACATCATTGAACTATTCTCTTATATAATTTATTCTTCTGTCCCTTTATTAGCAAACTAAGATTTATGAAGTGAAGAGCAGGAAAGGCTTGATTTATCACCTTGTATAACAATTTGTCATTCCAACTTACTTGGATTCTATGACTTATTGGCTTTAAGATTACATTTTGGAACATGAATAGATAAAATTAATAGATGTTCTGTTCATGGAGAAATAGATTCCCAACTATTCTGTTCCAAAATTGTTGCTGAACTGTACTAAAGAGTACTGTGACTATTAAAAAATTCTGTAGAATATTTAAACAAACTTTAAATATTAAAGTTGAATACAATAAACAAAACAACAACAATAAAAAAACATCAGAAGTCATGGTCCCTAGTGTTTTGTTTGTTTGTTTTTGAAAGCAAATACATTTAAAGATACATACTCTTGTTTTTAACTGCATCAATTCCAAGTTCATTGCTTCAGTTCTATTCTTTAGGTAGTGGTTCTGAGAAGCCACAGAAGCATTTTGCTCGTGAAGATCATTCAGCTTCTCCCTAAGACGTTCATTTTCTTCCACAGATTTATCATAAGTTATAGGTGTTAATTCAGACTAGACGCAAAAAAATATATATATTTATCTCTCTATATATGTGCATATGTCAGCAATATATACACCATTGGAATCTTTGCAGAACAAATATACGTATATCATATTATGTTTAAGGAGTGCTCTGTGATACAGCGACCTAAGGATAAAGTGTATGTAAGTTCTAAGAGCAATACAATTTCCTAATCATAGAACATAAACAAAATCAGTAAAAAACTTATCAAGTGCAATATTTACTTCAGATTTTCTTTGAAAGTCCTGGCGAGATGTTCTACCAGCAATCTTGTTGAAGTTGGAAGAGCACCGATAGTTGCAATTAGGCTGAACAAGGTCCTCCAGGGTGAGGTCTGCAGGTTCATCAAAGCAGTTGTCAGAATATTCCCTTGTACTAGTGCCAGGGGGGAGAGTAAGAAGTGGTTACCACACTTTTCTTTATTATTTTCAAGTTGCTCATAAAGAGTACTTAAGAGCAAAGCACTACTTGCAGTAATCCGCTACACTCAGTAAAACAGATTTACACTACAAATGACAAGCCACTGTCATTCCCAAACACACTCATACCTGGAAAGCTCTTCCCCTAGACTCTGTAGACTTTTTTCAGTTCTCCTCAGCTGATCTCGTAACGACTGTACATTTGCAAGCAGTTCTTCATCAGCACTTTCAGAACGAGTCCACACAGTACACTCCATTGGTACCACACTTGGCTAAGATATTAAAACACCGTTAAATGTATGTGAATGCTACTTGCAAATACGTTTTATAGTTTTAAAGATAATTAAATTTAAAAGAGAAAATAAAAAAAATATATATATCCAAATACATTTCACACACCACCTCTTCTTACATGCATTAGCACTAGATAAACATCACTGTACAAACGCAATGTTTAACTTACGGTCCTATTAAAGAAAAAATGTTCTGTATCTACTCAAGAAGCAGGAGCAGCTTCGTGAATTTCTACTGAGGAAAGCTGTGGATGAGCTGCTGCGGGCAGCACGGTGACAGGCCGGCGTGACAGAAGGAGCCCGGGCACAGCCCCGCCGCCGCTGACGAACGGCTGGGAGATGCCCGTGCTCCCCGCCCGCAGCTCGCCGCGTGTCGCGATGATTTTTTTAAATTATATTCTGATCTCTTCTATAAAGAGCTACACACAGCTGCTGAGGTAAGGAAAACGTACCCACGGGCGACAGGAAACCCCCACAGGACGTGGGTCCGTGACTGCCAGTCCGCCTGCAAGCTCCCCTCAGCCGCTTCGAGCCGCGCGGGCCGTTAGCACCGGCCCCACCTCCCCGCAGGGCGCACGCGCAGCGCTCCTCTCCCTCCTCCCCCCCGCCCCTCCCCGCCGGGAGCCCCCACGGCGCCTGCGTCAGCGCCGCCGCCCGGGAGCGGGTAGCGCAGCGCCCGGTGGCGCGGTGCATTGTGGGCGGGTCCCGGCGGCCGCCATGGCGCCGCGGGCGGTGCTGCTGGTGCTGGCGGCGGGTTGCGCCGTGCTGGGCGCCGCCGAGTTCAGCCCGTCTCTGGACAGCGACTTCACCTTTACGCTCCCCGCCGGCCGCAGGGAGTGCTTCTACCAGCCCATGCGCAAGGAGGCCTCGCTAGAGCTCGAGTACCAGGTCGGGGGCGGCGGGACGGGTCGCATGGCGCGGGGTGCCGGCGTGGCCGCGCTGCTGGGACAGCGGGGCTGGGGCGCTGCCAGGGGGAGACCGCTGCTCTCCCTTCTCTTGGGGGATGTAATAGGTTCTCGTCATGTACCAGGCCTCCACGTTGCCGTCCTCTAAAACAGAGGGGAAAAAAAGTAGAAATTGGGCTTCTGTGCCCTTCAGCTTGGAAGCGTGAGCAGAGCTGCTGCGGGTGCGCACGATGCCTCCCTGCCTGTCGCTGCTTGTACCAAACACCTTTCATCTCCGCGAGGAAAGTTTTCCAAAAGCAGCCTTATTTAACTGGGCTCCCAAAGAGACCCTGCTGCCCTCCTGCTACTCTACGTGCTGCTTTCAGAATGGGGCAAGATCTGCCCCCTGCTCCTTGTTTTCCTCTTTCCCAATTAAAATACAAAGCTGATAATCCCCCTTGTTTACTAATTATTTTTGTTCCATGCAGAACTGAAAAAGAATCAAAGACTGAGGTGTTCAAGCTTTTTTCATGCAGTCTTGTCTAACCAAAACTGAAGCTTAAAATAAAATCCTACTTTAAATCGTCAGTGCAAAATAATCATGGCAGACCTTTATTACAGAGAAAACAAATATATTTAACAAGAAACTTTTTTCTACTCAACCATAGATTTCTTGCGCTACTATTAAAAGTAGTGACTTATCTGTCTACTTGAATATGGAAAAGGCATGTGAATTTCTAATGGCCAAAGCCTAGGGTGTTTAAGGTGGAGAGGCAGGTTGTGGTGACATAACGCAGTGAACGCTATGCTGATAGGAAGCTTTCTTCCTGTATGTGTAAGTTGTATTACAGCCCCAAAGCTGTATCACTATGTATGGTTTTCCTTCTATCAAATGTTAGTGATTCATTTTCCCAGCCTTTTCTGTTTTTGGTAAGTCTCCAGCATCACTTTCAGTTGGTGTAAACTTTGCCCTCAATTTCAGCAGGACTGCTGTGCTCAAATAGCTCACTGGAAAGCAAACATGGAGCTACGTAACGTCATAAAAATGATGCCCCTCTGCTCCCACAGCCCCCCACGCAGTCACTACCTCCCTACAGAGAACTCTCCAATGCAACAGATGTGGTGACCCAACTGTAGCCATGTCATAGTTAAAGCAGCACAGCATGGTAATACTGTATATGTTTAGTAAGAACCTAGAAACTACATGCCTTCCATCCCTTCTACTTCGGGGAAATCAGAATGCCCTGGGAGAGGTTAGACCATAAATCTGCATTAAAAGGTGAGCTGTGACGCACCTTTAATTGGTGTAACAAGTCCAGTCCTGTCTTCTATGCTGTTAATTCACCCAACAAGGAGATCTTAGGGATGATGCTGCATAGACTGTGTTCTTACGTAAATATATATGGGTATACATGTAACCTTTGTTGTGAAATTCCTTTGCAACCACAGGCCGAGTACTGCTATTTGTTCATCAATGATGCGTCATAGAAATGCCAGGTTTAGCTGTCTGCTGGTTCTGCAAGGCTGCCTAACCCCGCTCCTTGATGAAATTGTATGCATTCTTAAAAACATTATGGAAATGTTTAATATAAGCCCAGTCTTGCATAATTAAATCATATGTAGTTTAAGATTTGAAATGGTTAAAATGTTCTTGGGTGGAACCAGTTTCTAATCTGTTTCAAATTAACTTGGTATGAACTCATACAGACAGGTTCAGATTTCAGTTCTTTCTGTGTTCCCTTTACCTAAAAGCATTACCTTCATCATTGTAACCATGGATTGCACTGGCTGGAGGATTTTTGTTTGTTTCACAGGTTCTAGATGGAGCAGGATTAGATGTTGATTTTCATCTACTCTCCCCAAAAGGTGAAACTTTAGTTTTTGATGAAAGAAAATCAGATGGAGTTCATACGTAAGTTTAAAATCTTTGAAGTGTTACATAAAGCATTTTTCTGATTTCTTTAGCAAGTACACCTATAATGAAGGCTGAGTACGTTTTATTTTTTTTGTATTATAAAAGACTTACTAGGACAGTTTGAGAATACCAGTTATATGTTTATAAACATCTCTTTTTATAAGGATCTTGCCATGAAGTTAAGTATACTTTTATTTTAAATGGTAACAGTTAATGGTCAGTGAACAAAAATAATTAGTGTGGAGTTGAAAGAAGTCTTTACATATAATACTAAAAGATCTTTCTAGGCATGTAAACAGTAAAACTCAAAAGTACCCTCTTTTTCCAGTCATTTTATCAAGATATGTATGAATCACTGGTATTTTACTGTAGAGTATAAGAATTCTACTCATAATGTAGCTTTTTCTTTATCATTAACAACGATTCAAAATTCAAATAAAATTAAACTAAGTTGTTATCTTAGTGATTTTAAGCCTTTAGTCAGTGGAGTGGTTTTGCTATGACAAACCAATCTGTGGTGTATTCTTAATTTTATATTAAAAGCTTATTCAGTTTTTCCTAAGTCCATGTTTGTCTTTCTTAAAGAGGAAAGCTCATTTATAGAACTTGCTCGTTGAGAACCATCACAGAAAGTGTAGCTAATTTAATGACATGCTTATATACACAGGGTGGAAACAGAAGACGGGGATTACATGTTCTGCTTTGACAACACATTCAGTACTATTTCTGAAAAGGTGATTTTCTTTGAACTGATCCTGGACAATATGGGAGAAGAAGGTCAAGATCAAGAGGACTGGAAGAAGTATGTTACAGGCACAGATCTTCTAGATATGAAACTGGAAGACATTCTGGTTAGTATTTGATACATAATACTTCTGAATGTAAGAATATTTGGAAAAAAAAAATTACTGCCATTCAGTCTTGGTCTGTCATGTCATTCTGGAAACTCTTCCAGTCCCATATTTTTTTTCTACTGATACATGAAGCCTAGCATCATGAATCTTCTGCTTCCACACAGAAACTTGAGAATATTTTTGGAATAGAACCTTAATCAGCAAGAAGAAACTGTGTAGCCATGAAAGTAATTCCTTTTCCCATTCAGCTTCATTTCTTCCTATTGCTAAAATGGGACATTTTTTCCGTGGTAGCAATTAAATGAATATTTATTCCATTAAAATATTACTTAATCCCAATGACGTAGTTAGAATCTGCATAGATTTTTATTATAAGTTTGAGAAGTACTGGTTAAGCCTCTTGTTCCCATCTCTGCAGAAGTGGCTCAGCCAGCACATGGGTTAATTCTTCTCTTCTTGTTTTTATATTTTGACTTCCTAATTTTATTTCCAACTTTCCACCTAATAAACAGACCAGGAAGTAATCTATACTGTGCTGCAGGTTCACCCCTGCTGATGTTCTGATGACATCTGGAAGAGCAATAGTGAACCACTGTTAGGGCTGCTGAGCATGGTGCTACTGCTGAACTACATGGAGAGAAGTAGATGCTATATGTTACTGGTGTGGCAGAGATACTGCACATTATGTCATGAGGCCCTGAGCAACTGCAGGCAACACTTCTCAGAGACCCCAAGAAAATGTGAAACCTGCTGTCATAGCTGCTTTGCTTCTGTTTTGTTTTTTTGTTTGTTTGTTTTTTGTTTGTTTGTTCATATTTAAAGCATGCCTAAGTCAATCTGGATCCAGTCTACAGTCACAACAGCCACCATTAGGATTTTCAGTTACTATGAACGGTAACGTTTGCTTAAACTGTACGCTGGCCCTGTTTGCTCTAGGGTGAAAACAGCTGCCCACTCAAAGCTTTTATTTCCTTTCATCGCTAACTGATTACTTTTAGATTTCTCTAGAAGCAGAATGTTGTTTGGTTCTCCTGGAGCACTGCTAGTGATTGTTACAATGCAGAAAAAAATTGTTTGCTGTTAACTATTTACATCAGATCTATGTATCTACTTAAGACAAAAAGTAGCATCCACAAAGATTGAAGAATCTAGAAAAAAAAAGTATTCTATTCCTTGCAATAAGCAAAATGCAGATTTTTAAACATTAGAACAAAATGTTAAAGATGACAGATCTTTTACATGTGTATGGTATATTTTTAACTAGGTACAGTCAAACACTGAATCTGAGAAGCCAGCCAGATCTTCTTTAAACCACTACTCAAGCCAATCACAGAAAATAATTATTATAGGGAAAATTTTGAAGAAAATCCCTCTTGCAATAATCACAAAAAATAGGTGAATTTGAGTTACTTATGTAGATACAAGTATCTCTTCCAAAAGGAAAAAAGGCAGGGCTCGTCTTTGACGGCTTTACAGATCTTATAATTTTTATAATGTTGATATTAGTGTTTGATGTCATTGTTCCCTTAGTCAAGTCAAGCTATGGTGTTACTTGCAAGTTCAATGAGGACTTTAATAAATACTGAGTGCTACTATGAAAGCATACGGCCACTACTGTGAAAGCATAAAACAGAATATGGGAATATAACATTACTATACTTTTTTTTCTTCTCCTACAGTTATAATCTTGATAGTAGTTTGCATTAAAAAGTACCTTGATTATCCAACAGAAAAACCTACATTTGTCTTCTAGTACATCACTTGTTTTAAGACTAACCCATTAGAGGTAATTGCTTTTTACTTTTCTGAGTACCTGGAATCACATTTCCCTAAGATACAGCTGAATATTAAAAAATGATTTTAGGTTTGATTTCCCTCCCACATCCCTATCCTCCTGTGAAAAAGAAAGACAATCATTGTTCTATGATGATTCTATGATATTGCTATATAACCTTAATGCTACTTTAATTATGCCTTTTTAGTGACATATAACGGGCTAGATAAATTAATGAAAACCCTGTAAACAGGTACGCATTTTAAACTGAAATTAACTGTCTGCTTGGCAAGAAATTAGAAGTAGTAATACGGTTTCAGTATTTGTTGCAAGCTATTAAGTGTTGTTTTTTTTTTCCTTCTAAATATATTCTTTTGTTACTTACTAGGAATCCATCAACAGTGTCAAAGCCAGATTAAGCAAAAGCGTCCAGATTCAGACCCTGCTCAGAGCATTTGAAGCTCGTGACCGAAATATACAAGAAAGCAACTTTGACAGAGTGAATTTCTGGTCCATGGTCAACTTGGGAGTAATGGTGGTGGTATCAGCTGTTCAGGTTTACATGCTGAAAAATCTTTTTGAAGATAAAAGAAAAAGTAGAACTTAATGTTCAGTATGGTTATAACAGTGTAACAGGTGGCAGGGGAAGGAGGGCAAAAACTGCTACAGGAAAAACGACATTTTTCAGATTCCTTTAAACTTGCAATAGACACATCAGGTTTTCAGTTCTTATGTTTTGGGGGTTTGTTTTTTATCATGAACAGAATGCCTTGCCCCCTGCTGTTCCATTTTTTGCAGCTACTATTAACAACCATTTTTTATGCTTGTAGCATTTGTTAATGATCATTAATGACCAGCTTATGAGCAAGCAGTGCATCAGAATACTTGGTGCATATGCAAAGTAATGTTAATACTGTTTGTTTTTTTTTTTTCAAATTCACAGAACTTAAAATAGTAACTCTAGCAATGGGTTTACTTGCTGGTGAACAGTGAGTGAATTTATATACGTGCCTAAGCATTTATGGGATTGAAACCCACAGGATTAGTCTGGTGTTGCTGTCATTTATTTTCAAAATTACATGCCATAAGAAGTCCTTAGCTTGTAGTGTACAGCATCATGGAGAAACACTGGGCTAACATTGTGAGAACAGAAATAAATTTATTTTAATATATAGATGACTAACATCAGCACTTTAAAAGAAAAAAAAGCACTGTCTGTGAAATTGAGGTGATGTCGAACAGAACTGGAGAAAATAGATGCCATTCCTGTTCATAAATCTTATTTCTGATAGCTGTACAACCCTCTTTTTCTTTTGGCTGTTACATAAGGTTCAAAAAACAAGTGACCATAGGGTATACAGATCAAAGCACACACACGGAAGAATGGTTTGTGAAGGCTATGCAATAGTAACCTCATGTAATAGGTAGCTTCTCAAGAAGTTCCTTCTCATGTTATTCTTTCCCTTTTATAAGGGGGGGTGTATCCTAGTATGTGAAAACATTACCGTAACGTTATTTTTGTAGTCTCAAAATCACTTTTATTTACCTATTTCTTTTATTAGTTTTTTTCTACTACATGCCTATGACTAATGCAGCAGTTAAGTGACTTAAAGGCATCAAAAACCAAAGCTCTTCAACTAAGCTTTCCCCTTTTGCTCACCCTAACAGGCCTTTTAGGTGCATGAGTACACTCAGATCACATAAGCAGCATTTGTGTACCAAGCTATGTATATGAAAAGGCATGAATTAAGTGAGCTTTAAAGAACAGGCTTCAAATTTTAGGATCACATGAACGTGCCATATGACTCAATTAAGGCAAAGCCATCCTCAAATCACTAATGTGTAATTTCCAGATTAAATGGCTTTTAACAGCATAGTAAGATTATGAAGAACTTTTGGTTAAAACCCCTGATGTGTGAGAGTTATTTTTTTTAATAATTCAAACTTAGTCTATTTTACAACGTGACAAGTCACGGTAATTTCCTGTATGAATATGTTAAACTACTTCATCACAGAAGTGTCTGAATGACAGCACGTGTGAAAAGCAAAATTGCAACTTGGAGACTTTCTGTGAATAAGGTTATTATATGGAAATAAGACAGGGTCACTATCTGAATGAAGAAACACTGATAAGGTCTTAGTTACTAGCAAGGGCTACAGGATATGAAACAGTGCTTCAACTTCGGACAGTGGGACCTAGCAATAGTATTTCTAAATAGTTTTTATAAGCAGAAGTATTATTCCTTACAAAACCTGTTATAGAGGACTGTGAAGTATGCTGAGCTACTTTTTCCTTCTGCAAATCTGTGGCTGAGATAAGATTGTTTATCTTCAGGTTCTGTGTGTCTTTTTCCCACATGATGTCCTGAATGAGAAAGCTTACTACTGTGATCAGAACAGTCTAGGAAACATTGATTATTTCTACTAGAATGGCAAATAATATTTTCCTGTTATTTCCCCCATACATCTCCCAGTACCAATATACCGTGTAGCTACATCTGGATATAAGCCGAAGCTCACTGGAAGCAGCTTCCAAATTTTTGATCTGGTCCCTTCAGAGCAAGCAGATCAAGATTCTTAGGTCTTCATCCCTTTTGCTAGAAGAAAAACATCTCTTTGCTTGCATCGCTCAAAATGTGATGCTACAAAACATCTGCAAAATGCTGGTACAGCTCTGAAGCTGTGACCAAGACATCTACCTCTTATACCAAAGCTACTGGATTCTAGCTGTCAGCTTAGACCTCCAAAAGATGAACTCTGCCACCTTTTTCAAGGACACCTCAAGGAATTAGGCTTGCCAACAATTCTGCTGTGCTACTCTGACAAAGGTTATACATTCACTAGCAAAACAAATGCTCATCTTTTTTGTCTAGTGTATTCGCTTAAGCTTCTCGTGAAATGAGACCTCTCTGGTAAGACAAAACTGAACTACAGTAGTTCCTCAGACAGTTAGAGACACAACAGTCTCTGGTAGAAGGAAAATAATGCAACAATTGTCAGAGTTCATCTGAAAAATTGTTTTGTGACTAAGAGCTCTTGCTATATTTTCTCCCCATTCAAGGCTTACTGTAGAAAACGAAACAGGGAAAAACTGTAACTGTGCTTTGATAGTGGCAGCTGGAATGCTTATCACAGGTGAAGGATGTGGCATTTAAGTTTGCCATTAAATAAAATTTCATTTGGATTTTGAAGACTAGATTGCTTTTGATTGTATAAAATTTACAAAGGACAACATCAATCTACAATTTTTTCTTAATGGACTTTTTATTCAGAATTAAGTTTTAAGACTTTAAAATGTTGAAAAGAATTATGCAATACCCTGAGATTTTCAATAAATAAAGTTTATTTCAATAAATGAAGTTTAAACCTGTTTGTGTTCATTTTATAATAAATGAAGGATGGTTTCTGCGAAAAGATCAAGCATTCTAAGCTAAAAAGAACCTTGCTTTTAAGTAATGCAGCTTTCACATTTCTTCCTCATGCATTAGTTGAATACTGTTCTTATTCACTCTAATCCAAAATCAATGTTATCAATGCAAACAGATTAAGATTTACATTGGTGTCAGATCAGAATTTGTCACCGACTTCTAATTTTTGCAACAGAAAAACATGGTTTTGAAGTTATCAAATGCATGACAGAGTCCAAATTTTAAAATATCCCTTATTGCACGTGCAGTTTACTACACTAACCCAGAACTGAGTAGCCTGCATGCAGGCAAGGGGGTTAGGCACAACTCTGGAAAGGACAGCAGGGGCTGTCTTGTGCAAAACTATAGTAGAGGTCAGTAATACTACTGAGAGCAGTAATAAATAAAATGTTTAACAGTAATTAGTCACTCCTTGGTACAGTGGTTCTGCAAAGTACAAGGCAACATTCAGTTATTGCAGTAACTGAACTGCAGTATTACATTTATTCGTCCAGGTCCTGATTGCATTGTAGACAGTGAATTCATGCCAAAATAAATAACCACTGAACTTTTGTTATTCTTCTCTCTTCCTGGCTATGAAAGAATGCAGAAGTATTGTGACATTCCCAGCTAGAAATCTGCAGTTAACAAGGCATTCTCTGTCTTCCAGAAGGAGCAACATAGTATTTCTCCCTCTGGTGTGGAAGGCCTGCTTAGCATTATTTGTTTCTTCCACAAGAGAAGCTTTTCTCCATCTGTTAAAGTAATTCCTTAAAATTTAAGGCTATGGATTTTTTAAAACTTCACCAGGACCTAACAGATATAATTCAAAATGTACTGTTATCATTTACGATAGAATAAACTAGTTCATTACTCAAGGCCACTCTAAACTGAAAATTATCACATGTACTTAGAATTAGTACTACCAATTCACAAAGAGCTTCAGCTTCTATTAACATCTATTAGCAACTACCATAGGCAAGAAAATCTTGTGCAACAACATATTTGAGAAAGATTGTTCATTTACTTACTATGATAAAGTGATTTTATTTGTGTGTGTGGTTGTTTTTTGCTGTTGTCGGTTTTCTTTTTATTAACAGTGATAATAAGAATGACTACTATCATAAATGAAAAAAATATTAAAATAGTCTTGGTTAAAATCAGACTTCCAGTTAAAAGTAAAACCTTACATTTGTATGTACCTGAGATAAGTCTCAGTGGCATGATTTACTTCAAATAATGAAATTCACAAGGCAGTAAAAGTCTGGCAATGTTCTGGTAGAAGGCATTTAAAGGGAGGCAAGCCAATTTTAAGTATTAGTATTCCTAAAGCAAAGTGACCAAGGCATGTCAAGGAAATAAAGTCTAACAACTTGCTTCCTCCACAACAGTACTGTATCACAAAAACTCACTGCTCATGCAGGAGGAATGTTAGTACAGAAGTGAATAAGCACCGCATTCATAAATTATTGCGCAGCAGATCAAAAGCTGTAGACCTTGCCTTAGGGAATGGTTTTATTTTCAAAACCAACAATTTACTTAAGGCAACTATTTTAACACAGGTGAAAATGTATAGTAAATGTTAATAGTAAACATACCTATACTGCTGAAGCTTCATCAGAAGCATTTGAATTACATCATCTTCTCTCATGCTATCAATTGCTACAGATGAGGATAACTAGTAAGTCTTAGAAACCCAAGCAGCTCACAAGTCCCTTTCTTCCATTTCTGGAAACAAGATACCCTTCTTCACTGTCCATCTGCTACCTGCCAAATTGGAATACAGGCGTGTAAGGAAGAGAGAGTTGCCAAGAGAAAAGCTATAAAAGTGCATTATCTATAGTCTGTATCTTTATTTCAAACTAAATGTTAAAGAATTAGAAAATACTTAATGTCGAGTCAAGGTCATTTTTGTTATGCTTGAGGATTTTAGGGAGTGGTGAAACTCCAAGTGAAAGATACCCATGACTGTTCACTCACAGTTCTATCAATCCTAGACCCAGACAATTAATATGAAGACTCTTGATTACATTTTCTGAAGAGACAGTAGACACCCTGACACCCTCCAAGCCCTGAGGATGCTTCATCCATTATTAATTTATGGTGTCTTTCCTGAAAGCATTCTTTCCACTGACTTCTCTTCCACAAGATGACACCACAACTCCAGGAAGAAGCAAGTATGCTCAGGTGCCATTGGCGCACTTACCTCTAAGTGACTGCGGGGCATGTGAGCACATACAATACTTGGGCTCATTACATTATCACAAGCAGAGAAGAAAAAACATAGGAGGAGAAAAGGCAAGGACCTGTTATATAGATAGATAGAGAGAGAGAGTCCCTTCAAAGGCTGTCTTTTTAATTAGGATTTCACAGCCCACTTAAAAATCAGTTTGTCAGCAAGGACAATTCCAAGTGTGTTTTTGTAGAAAGAGCATCACTTTCCCTAACTCAGAAACTGTTACTTGTTCAATTCTTAGTTCTACCTTTTATTCCCTCCTCCCCCTCACCCCCTTCTGGCTCATTTTTTCCTCCTGCTATCACTACAAATATATTCAGGCATCCTAAAACCTGAAAACATTTGCAATTGTTTATTCATTACTTACTTTTCCCTGAATTTCCAACCGTTGTGCATAACCTCTAGAATTTCATGCAACCCATTTGTCAGATTATGAATACCAAGCTACAGCAAGCAGGTGAGAACACAAAACAGGCAGCTTATCACATTCTCAGTAACGTTCATGAATGAGGAAAAAGTTTATGTAGAATAGCTATCACTGCCAAGTTGGGTGTTAAATGAATGCAATAATAGCAACAGTTCTGAGTATTCATTAGGACATGACAGAGCACAAATGAAGTACTTCAAAATGGTGTTTACAAAAGAGCAGACTACAGCAAGATAAAAACATTAATTAGCTTCTTGCTGTCAAGCAGGTTTTGCAGAAATACATAAAATATAAATGAGCTTATTCAAGTAATCCTGCAGATTTCCAGATTGCAAGTTAATGCTACTGCACTGGACATTAAGTATTTCAAGAGAAGACAAGGAAACCAAATCCACATAATAGTCAATTAATGCCAAACACGAAATTGGCTAAAAATTAAAAAAACAGAATATTGTCAAACTAAGAAGCTGGAAATAATTTACAACAATTGAAAATTTCTCACTGGTGAATTCATATCAGTGAATAGATTAGGACAAAGATATGTTAAAACTGTATGAGCTACAGCTGTATGAGAGTAAAATTTTCAAGGCAAAATACTTTGGTATGAATAAAAACCAACTTGATCTGATGGTATATGGCTCTCAATGAAGGAACATGACAAAAAGTAGCAGAGATGAACTAGCTGAGAGGAACGTTAGCATCTAATATTCTTTTCTGTTCTGCATTTGTCAATTACCAAACCACTACACTATCACAGACAAAAGGTGGCGGTTTTCAGTGTATGACAGGAGTGATCTGAAATGAATACTAGAAATGCAAAATGAATAACAAGAGTTAAAAACCGAATATGAAGAATGCACTGGACATTGCTAAAACATATATAAACCATGAGTTTGAGTAAAATGCCACAGTACAAAACCCCATTTCATAGCTGCTAAAGGATGGGAGTGAAAGAATAGCAAAAGCACTGAATTCCAAGCTCATTCTAACACTGTGCAGAGCTTCTTTCTCTACTCATCTACTCATCTGACACCTCCACACAGGTGTTTAGGCATCAGTTCCACATTGAACTGAGAAGTGACAGTTTGAAGCCTGAAAAATGTTACCTGGATAGCATTTGCAAAATCCAGCCTCTTCCCTCCTTGCACAAAACCGATGTTCCTGTCCGTTTCATCCTTATCACTGTGTTCTTACTACTGCTCCATCTCCGGTCTTGGTATGTTCCTTCTGAATTCACCAATTTCCTTTTAAAATACAACACTATGGATCACTTTAGTAGGAGGTTTCAAATACTTGACAATTTTTCTATTTATCCACTTATCTCTCCTCCTACTCCCATGACAAACTGCTTTTCTTCACCTTCAAGACCACGTTCGGATTATTTGTCATCTTTCATGTTAAATGACAATTTTGACATTCATTTTTATATACCACAATGAAAGATCTTTCAAAATTACTTTGTAATCTCACTCCAAATGCCTGTCATGCATAGAAAAGCATAGAAAATTCCTCTTCAAGGAAAAGAGGAAAGAAAATTCCTCTTCAAGTTTTTGTTGTGAACAATGATTTGACAAGTAGTTTGCTATGATGTTTATTTCACATTTCTGACCAGCAATGTGCCATTATTTCTTTGCTGTCTTGTTCATTTATCAGATACCTACATTTTTTTGAACAGTCTCTAAATAGACTTCAACTACCTAAATACTACAGTAATACAAATAATATATAATGGAAAAATATCAAATCTGATACATAAGGAAACGGCTCTAAATCAGTGACCACAACAAAGCTGAATTACATATATTTACACACATGCATACATAAAATGATCAAGTCATATTAAAATGAAATCATTATGTACAGCAACATCTGTATTTTTTGTTAAGACACTCCATTACCACATACAGCAAAATTCACACAAAGTGAGAGAAAGGCATTTGTACTACTCTAGCCATAGCTTCAGCAGCACCATTGCAGCATTTTCCAGTACATGACATTTGTCACAGAGCATCCCTCAAGCACAGCTCAAACACTAGTTAGTGTCTATGCGCAGGGCAAGTGTCTCTAGGACAGTAACAGGCAAGCCAGAGATAGAGGAATGATGGATGGGAAGAAGCCACCAAGTATGTATTTCACAAGAATACAGAATCAAAACTCATTCTTCTCTCTCAGAAAATACACACATTTAATGTTCGTCTTTAATTCTAAGAAAAAAGCAATTCCAAAAATACAAACTGAACATCAGAGTCAAGTCAACCATCATAATAAAATGAAACAATGACATTCACAATAGTTAAGTCTATGGACAGCTTAAGTTTGACAAATATTCCCCTTCCCCTCTCCCCCAGCTAATGTCCCCAAGTACATTCCAATATTTATTTTCAAATGAAACTTTACTGAAAATACTGCTGGTGTTCAGTTAGAATTAAAGGACTTGAATTAAGTGAAATAATAAGACAGATACAGATGGTGTAAGTAAGGTTACAAAGGCTTTACATTTTGCATTATCCCAAGATATAAACATTCAAAAAATTAACATGAAGTTGCTGTGTTATCAAAATATTGCAGCTATAGGCAAGGCAACATTAAATTAATAGCTGAGGGTGTGAGGGAAGAAAAAAAAAAAATTTAGTGAAGGTAAACAGACGTGGCAATTTTTAATTAGCAATTTTTTATAAAGCTAATATTACCCAGCCAGCCATAACCCAAGCACAGGACAAAAACCTTTCTCTGCTTCCTTTGGCTATAAGGTGACAGGGAAAAAAACAGATCACCTTTTCAAGATGTTCAAGATGAGCAGAAAAAGAATCAAGTAATCAAGTAATGGAATAAATAAGCACTAACTCAGGCAGTACATTTTAAACCACACTGTCATTTGTTACATAATTTTATTTTGGTGGTGAACTGTAATCATAGAGGAAAAGATGCCTTATGTAGTACAGTGAATAACCACCAAAGTAAAAATATTCTTCTGTTTACTCTTTGGCTAAACCCCCCCTTTCAAAAGTAGCAGACAAAAGAAAAAACATTTAATACTGGCAAGAGACTGACTTTTTTTTAAACAAGTAAAATAAACTTATCAATTTAAAACTCGGTACATTTTATAAAAACAAAAGAGGTAATGTTGTAATAAAACCAGTAATGTTACTTCAAATGGCAACATACTGTTTGTTGACCCTGTGCAATAACACACTTCATTCGTACTACCTTTATCAAAACATGACTGAACTACAGGTATGTAGGAATCTTGTGTGCATTTCCTGTCAACTTAGTTTATAACTGGGACACAAAAGTTACAATCAAGGTGCCACAACAACTTTTAAAATGTTATTTCTAGTAGAGTTAAAATGTTCAAATCCTGCATTGGTTTTAATAGTTAAGTCACATGAAAAATAATGGAATATATTACCTAGGGCATATGAACATCAATGACTGCACCCATTGCCAGAACACGCTGCACTGGTTTGACACTTTTCCTTAGTACACAGAAAGCAACAGCACCCAATAAGCCTGAGAAGAAATGCTGCTGTGTAAATACTGGCAACTATTCCTGAAAAAAGAATTATGGGATGTATACTCAGAAGCAGACCAATCCCATAATTTGTATTGCATAGGTCACAATCACACATATATATACACACACAATGAAGTGTGTGCATATATACATATGTATATACACACACGCACACACACGCACAAACAAAAGAATATATTAAGAAGACAATGAAGTCTGGTCACAGAGCAATTTACAGGCTCAATATATTTTTTTTCCTTTTTTTTTTTTTACACTTTGTTTGAAAGAAAACTTCAGTATTTTACAGTCTTCAGTAGGCATTATATACACTGCACTTATGAAATCTAGAAAGTATTGAAATAGAAATACATTTCTGCAAACATTTGGGTAAGAAAACAAACCAAAATTTTTCAAAGATTTGTGCTATCTACATAATATTTTCTCTAAATCACAATAACTGTATCCATGGAATGTTCTCTAGAAAATGTCTTTTTTTTTTTTAAACACCATGCACATTTTTAAGCAATTGTAACCCAAAATATCCCAACCTAAAACAATCTAACAATGTTCAGATTAAAAAATTTAAGTTTCAGATCAGATTTTAAAAGATAAGTCTTTATCACAAGAGCTGTAATGATAACAATTACATGTTAAGGCTAAATTGGTTTTTTGTTTTGTTTTTAGAAACATTTAAAGACACGCTTCTCTCGTGGCTCTGCGTTATGAACTGTACTTACAGATGACAGTGCAGTGAACATAATGTTCAGTCCTACAGTCAGGATGCAGTTGCTCCTTCCCACTCCACAAGATACTGCACCTTTCCATCAAGTGTCACCCGACGAGCCAACACACGGTATTTTTCACCACAAGCTATTCTACCTGCTGCACCAAAATAACTAGTAATTGAGTTCTTTAGATGATTGAGCTGTAACTCCTGATCTGCTAAGTTATTAAGTATCTCTGTATTGAGTTCATCATACTGGTAATCTTCCTTGCTCTCATCATCTTTTGCAATTTCTGAATTTTGAGTCTGGAGTGCTTTTCGTGGAAAGCGACCTCTTCTTCTCAAATGTGGTATTGCAGCAGGCCAAGTTCTTCCTGTACGAGTCCTTTTTCTTGAGTCAGATAAACTATTAAAAAAATATGCCAGCATTAACTCTAAGAAAAAACCATTCAAAATGTATCTTTTATCATCAGTTATTCCCACACAACTCAAATCACAACTTTAGCTCTATTCTTTCATTGATAATAGTAGTTGTTACCTATAGGTAATGACGACTAGTTTGGTGATGACCAACATGGCACTTGCCAAAGATTTACGTAAGAAAAATTGTACAAATTTAACCAATGATACTAGCTAATGCCTAGTTATGGTAAGAAAGGATTTTGATACAGATGAATCCCAAACGAAAACAAATTCCTTCACAGGAATCTGCCCCAAATGTGCTTAGATTTGTACATTAAAAATACAGCTTTCTCACACAGGTATCACACTCAATTACAAAACAAAGCTGTACTATAAAAGTTTGGGATTCAATGGCCGTAGGTAGAAGAAGGAATATATGCATACTTTTTTCCCAAGCTGAATATATCTCAGCAAATTAAAACTTTGACATGTGAATGAAGAATTGAAATACCTGTTCTATATGACTATTTCTTATAGTACACATTTGACATTCCAAAGATTTGTTGTATTTGGCCAGGAAAATATGTATATTGAAAACTTACACAGATTTGTATCTGGTAATGAAAACAGGAGCTTCTGGCATTATCCAAGAATAAACCATCATCCAAATGTTAATTATCCAAGATATAAAACCTTATGTAAAAACCTACATCTAGAATTTCCAAATTCTAAAACAAGTCCTAAATTAAACTGTATGCTTACTTTGATGTTCAAGTCTGTTACGTAACATCATGAGGAAAAAAGGGCATCTTTTTAACATAAAAAAGAATGGAATAAACTGCAAAAATACAAGACAGTGACTTAAGTCCTTAGGTAATTGTTTCAGCATTCTGTAAGGCAGAAGAGTTTTTGAAGACAGATTATTTCTAGCAATACTGCACACAAAGATCCCTATGAAAGGACTTAATAACATGAACCAGAAAGACAGGAGAAAATATGTAGACTGAGGATTCATCTACAAAATACACAGACTGAGGAATCATGTACCACAAGAGAGTAAAATTAAAGTAGCAATTTATTGTCATAAATGTGGGTCATAGTTATTTATGAAGACTATGCCAAGAATACTTCATGCTCTATTAGACTGTAAAAAATTGCAGCATACTTACTGTTCTTTAACATGAATACAGAAACCTACCAAAACAAAAGCTGCTAAAATTAATCTGGGATACATATCTGTTGTTTTCTGACCATTATTAGAAAATTAAGCTCAGAAAGCGTTTGTGGAGTTGACTTCTTTTCTGTAAAAGTAATTTACGTATGCATTTTATATTAACAAAGAACAGCAGTTAGTACAAAAAACACCTATGTTGTGAACAAAGTTTTCTTTTGTCTTATTTCTTTAGATTCCCCCAGCCAATTTATAGCTCTGTATCTCAGTAGCTCATTATACCAAATCCCAGTGAATTCCCACTTCCTCGGTGCTAGGTCCCTTTGTAATATCCTCAGTCCTTCTCCGACCAGTTCCAAAATATCCTTACCTCTATTTCATATCTACTATAACTTCAATTAAAGACAAGATAGAAAAGAAGAGCCACACAGCACTGAAACTGTCTAGAATGCAGATGATTAGAAAATTGCCTGCCTTACTACAAGCGAGTTGCTATTCTGGGTTTTTCTCTCATCCAAGCGAGCATCTTCTTGAAGCTTGTTAAAATGCAATCTCTTTGGAACTACCTGGTTCAGATTTAGTCAAAGTTAGCCAGAAGGTTCAAAACTCACTGAAAGCATAACACAACCTTGCTTTTCAAGAAAACAGACTTAGAACATTAAACATTATGCTTTGGCAAGATACCTCTAGTACTATTTTCCACAACTTCTGTTTATTAAAGGTGAACTACTGCTGAACCACTTGCTTTCTGTTCCCCTGAACATTCCCCTGAAGATTTCCTTCTCAAAGTCTTTTTAAAAAATGAATATATTAGATCTCTTTATCATTATAGCAGATAGAGTAATTATACAATTACCTATAATGTCTGGAAATGCTAGATGAGGTAGTTTCTTTCATACTGGCAGCACCTGTGGATTCCACGTCTGAGGTATTGGATGAATGTGCAGTTCCATCAGATTTCCTGGTATGCAAGATAAGGGTTGCCATGTAATGAAAGTAATCTTATATTAAAAACTCAGCTGACATTTCAGAAGCAAACAAATAAATGACATGTTGTTAGAATAGTTTTATAGAGGGTTTTGTTCTGTTTTGTTTTTAAATTTACCCAACAGAGCAGGGTAATTCCAAGGCTGGGTTCTCTATCACTGGAACTGGTTCGTTATCCTAAGGAAAAAAAAACAAAGTATTTCAGATTAAGTTTGAATTGCTTATCAGTTTTGTTTGAGGGTAAATGGGGAGGGATATCACAGTTTAGATTAACTGGTTATATTTTTCTTCAAAAATTATAATCCAGTTACAGCAAAATAAAAGAAATATATCCAAAACCTTACCAGAGGAGACGACTCTGGAGTTTTGTGAATCATTTTTCTTGTATAGGGACCAGGTGGACGACCTACTGATTTTTTTTTCCCCTTTCTTTCTATACCATTACTTAATTCCCTAGAAGAAAATTTATATTTTGTTCTGTATTATTGAAAATAGTTTTCAGTGAATAAATGTTTTCCTTTGACAATGAATAAACATTGTGCTAGATAAGCTTTTGGTGAACCAAAATTGCCATGTAAAAGCCACACATTCTGTCTCTAGAATAACACAACGGATACAAGATCTTTTTAGTTACATTGCGGATTCCCTAATGTTGAAGAGGAATGGACTTGTGCTAAATGTCATTTACTCATACGATCACACTTGGTAAAAGAGATGTACTACTATAAGATATAGCTTCACATCATACTTTCTGTTTAAAAATCCAGTTAATATCATTGCATAAACGCACCAGAAAGGCAAGAGATATTGTCTCCCCAGTGGCAACAAAGATGAGATACTTCGTATTATTCTTACTGCTAAATACCAAGTTTTTTTCAGAAGGATCATAATGGAAAACTAACAAGCTTGAAGACCTTGTTCTCGTAATCACCTTAAAGGAGAATACAGCTAAATCAATTTAAAACAAAATATTTGCAAAGAGTACAAAGAGCAGTCCACCTTTACAGTTATTTAAATAAATGTACATTAAACAATGAAAAGGACTTTTTTATAGGCACCAAAATATACTGCAAGTAGTTGCAGTTTACCATAACATTGCTAAAACCTTTGGATTATTTTACCTCACAGCAGGAATAGGTTTAGATGATTTTCTGCCTTTAATTTTGAACTCATGAGAAGTTCCTTCCGGTTCTTTCTCAGCCTTTAAAGCAGCATTTGGTGGTACAGGAGGAACACGAATTCTCAAGCCAAACAAATGCTTCTTTTTCTTTATTTCTTTTCCAGACATAAACCTAGATGATTTTAAGTTAATTGTTAGAATTCTCACTCCAAGGAAAACAACATTAAAAATTATGCAGATACATATACATGTTCATGCAAAACAAATCTATGGTAAAATTACAATACTCATCCTAATGCTATTTTATTCACCCTCTTCCTCTAATGCAATCCTCAGTCTGAAATACAGAATGAGAATTCGGAAGAGGATGGAAAATTAAAACTTTCTCATAATCTGGGTTCTACTCAAATAGGAATGGGATGTTATAGTCTGAAATAGAAACAGTATTCAATACGTCAATATTATCCACAGCCACAGTGATTATCAGGTTGAGCAAAGGAGACTGAAAACTACAAACAATAAAACTGCAAACGTTTATAACAAAAAATACCAACAACTTACATGGTCTTGTAATCATTTAATGCCTCCAGTACATGCTCATATCTTTCAGATTTTGGTGTATCTGCCAGCTGTGAAGTATTAAGAAATCATTTAACCTGACGAATTCTTCAGTAATAGAAAGATTCCAGTTACTTTGAGTCACTAAAACTATAGATTTGGATGTGAAATACATTTATTAGCTATGGAAACTGCCTAACCCCAAAAGAGTATTAGCACATTACCCCATACATTCTGTAGTTCACATCCACAGAATTTATATTAGAATTAAGCCCAGGCCAAATAATTTAACTTTTAAGAATTACAAGAAAAACATCTCTTAAAAGTATTTTAGTATACTTAAAGAATATAATACTACTAACAAGAGTTCCTCAGTAGCATTAAGTATTTCCAAACTAATTAAGATTGCAAGCAGAGTACAACAGTGGCACAAGAACTTAATTATTTTATTGCTGATTATTTGAACCAAAATCCTGCTACTGGACTAATTCCCATTTTTGCCTGCACTGGTGACTATAAAGCAGACATAACATTTATGCAATAGAGTATACAAGATTATTTTTGTATTTAGACACCTATTTTTTAAAGTAGCCGTGAAGCTACCATATTTTCATCTGTCATGCCAAAATGCTCCAGAATTTATATCCAATTGGATCTGCAGAAAATTTATCTTCGATTATAGAGCTGATGAACAGTTGATAAAGTTTCTCTTTCAGTATGGATACTACAGAGGAGACTGTACAAGGCCTGCACCCCAAAACAAGCCCTCAGACACTTTCTAAAGAATAAAATGGTGACCAAACAGAAGAGCTAGCACGTTTAACCCATTGAGCATTTCTAAAAGCTAAATATAAATTCAAAAACCCACAACAATCTTTTAATATAATTCAGGGCAAGAGGGCAAGATTCACAGTCATTCTACTTGACTACCAAAGTTAGGAGAGAAATTTGACCAATTTTTCACAAAGTAACAACTGCTTTTAGGCATCTTTACCATATGCATTCAGTACAACCCACTGCTATCCACAGGTCTTGCAACTCTGCAGCCCTTAGCTATAGAAAATTGCAATATTTTTATTGTATCATAAGTAGTAACATGATAAAAATACTGAATTCAGAGCTCTCATAATTCCACCAATTAATCCTAGCTTATCAATAATAAAAAACTTTATCTCTTATTCAACACTAACCAGCTAGAGAAATATGACATTTTTGTAATATTCTTAGCTTGTCACTGTTAGAAAACTCATACCACCAGTATTGTATATGTTACTCTTTCTGCAACTATTTTTTGCTCAATAAAGAAACCAGATTAACAAAAAAACTTGCCTCAAATTTTTCAGGATACAATTTTTCCCAACTTCCTGAGAGATATTTAGAAGTTTATCAGCATAAACAGTCTTGAAGATTTCCTTACAGCTTTTACACAATTACTCAAAATCTAGTCCATCAAAAAATGAAACTTGTGACTGAAGTTTCAATGAAGGTATAGAAGCATTGGTTAATGAATTAAAAGTACCAATTAAAAAGGTGAGTTTTCTAATTTTCAATCTCCCCTCCCCTAAGGTAACTGTTTAGTGAGTCAAATGGATGGAAAAGATCCAAGTCTTCAGACTGGTAGATGA
Organism: Oxyura jamaicensis; assembly: GCF_011077185.1. Classification (NCBI taxonomy): domain Eukaryota; kingdom Metazoa; phylum Chordata; class Aves; order Anseriformes; family Anatidae; genus Oxyura; species Oxyura jamaicensis. The sequence continues at coordinate 1,102,395 of NC_048900.1, read as the reverse complement.
ATTGACCACTTATGCTTGGAAGGAGGAAAGAAAAAATGTTTCTTTATAAAAATTTGTCAGATTTTACACCTAAGAGACTTTGATGTCTTCATACTAAATATACTTTGCATTCAGTTCTATATTTTCTATACTTTCTGGTCAGCTCACATCAAAATATCAAAGAACTATGAGATAGTTGGAAAAGAAAAGAAAAGCAAAACATGTATGCCACAGAATAAACAGTTGAGTATAAAAAATAAAGTTGCCATGCAAACAACAAACTAATAATTCAGTGGGTCACTTTAGAAATTCCGTAGCTCAGAAAAACATACACTAATTGAACATCCAATTTTTTGCAAGCAAATTGAAGATGATCTTCTCATCATTTGAATTACCAGATTTTATGGTAACAATAGATTTAATATGCTCCATAAAGCAGTTCATAGGTCCCTAAACTCCCACTTTCAGGACTGAGGGGAAAAAAAGTATTCCAACTACTTACCTCACCAGGATGCAATCTATCCCAGTTTTCATTAATGTATGCCATGAGTTCAAGCTCCGAATCAAAGTATTTCTTCTTATGAATAACACTTAGGTTGTAAAGGCATAGATGTGCTATATCTACCCTAGAATTCAGAAATATTTGAATCAAGACAACACCAAATTTTTCCCCAATTGCTTTTCTTTGAAATAATTTAGGAGAAAAGATTAGCACAATATAGTTAGACAAACACAAAGCATAACTTAAAACACTCTAAGCATAACTTAAAACACTCAGTCCAGGAAACAACATTATGGAATCTCCTACCCTTTTTCTTCCCAATGTGACTGCTTCAGCTTTGAATTGTACTTTCATTTCTGGCTCACCTCATTCTCATGATGTTCTTTTAAACTCCAAAACTGGTTTAAAACACATTACATTTAAATAATTCTAAATTTATACAAGTATTATCATGAATTAACATTTAACAAGGTCATTTCCACCTTATATTTGTTAGCATTTCTATCCATTAAACTGGATATTATTTCTAATACAAGCTACAGTTAAAAGACTTCGAGCTACAACTAGGTACTAAATCTTATCAAGGAAACGAATATAAAATGAGTCAAGATGCGTACTGTTGTACTATTGTACTCTGTACCTTTGGCTCATCTAACAACAAGACTCTAAGCCTGCAAAAAGGACTTTTGTTTAGGTATCTCAAACTTCACATACATAAACAAGTATTTATTTGAAAATTTACTGAAAATTTCCAGGAATTAATCCTAAGTGATTGCAATTGCAAATATGTGCATGCATTTATGAATAGACTTTGAAAGGAAAACTGTCCCAGTTCGTACAAGAACAACTCAGGAAACAACAACTCAAGACAGCAAGTGAATTTCCTTTTTTTTTTTTTTTTTTTTTTAAACGAGACAAAAAACAAAAACCAAACAAAAACAAAAAAGCACACTATGTACACAACCCACCTTTCTGGTTTGTTTTAAACTTTCACTTACCATCTCAAGGGTAAACGCTTGAGGTATTCTGGTCCAGAACTGCAAACTGAGCAAATGAACGTATAAAACCTAAAAACACATGTATATATACGTGTGACTAGGTGGTAGGAGTCTGTATAGAAGCACACACACAAAAAATATTTTAACATATTACTATTATGAGCTACCACCTCATCATTCCTGACACGACTCTTCACTTGCTTTTTTTTAAAAAAAAAGACAGATTGGGGAAAAATGAAAAGCAAGCAGTCTAGAAACCCAGCCATACAGCATTTGATAGTCCTTTCATCCACCACCATCAGCTTCTACCATGCACCCTGTCTTCTACCTGATGCATCTACCCCTACTTTGTAAATTTTATGTTCCATGTCTTCAAACTTAGCTTCCTCAACCTGTGACTATATTGGTAAAGATGTTCCCCAGTGTCCCCATTCCATTCAATCAAATGAGGAAGCCTGTGCATGAGCGTAAGCATGTGTTTAAAGGAGCATTTCCTAAGTCTTAATTTGGTTCCTTCACACAAACATTTCAGTACAAATGAGGGGTAGAAGAAAATATAATGAGATGCTCCTTGATTATTCTCAAATGCTCTGTCTTATCTGCTCCAACTACTTCAAATTCTTTTTAAAACAAAAGCACAGACATGTGCCCTTTCTAGTTTCCTTTTCTCTCCACTTATCACACGTGAACAGACGATGTAAAGAGTTGTCATCTAACTATCCCTCCTGTTTCTCCAGTTCCCTGTATTAATAGTTTCAAACGAGCTGGAAAAGAGCTAGTGTTACCCAGGCAAGCTGGAGGCAGGAACACTGATACAATGCTACAGACAATGGAACAAGGGAAACAGTCAGAAAAACCTATTTACTCTGTTCCACTAATGGTCGATTTTCACATTGTTTCTAGGTCTTCCCTACAGCACACACACTGACAGCTTACATCAAAGCGTAGTGCCTATTGCATATGAGATTAGTCACCTAGACAGTGAGATCTTGAAAGCCCATATCTAGACTACAGGCCCACTGAAGTGTTCTGCTTTAACACTTCTGATCTCCCAATAGCCTATTGTATAATGGATCTCCACAAAAAGTCAAATCATTAACAGTTTAAAGTCAACTATCCGTTGATTATGTCTTCTCTGCCTCCTTTTTTTCCTTTTTAAACAGAGATGACAAAGTGAATTTTCTTGGCACCTGAACACATCTTTAATTTTCTATAATCTTCTACGTTAAACTCTTAGAATCACAGAATATCCCAAGTTGGAAGGGACCCATAAGGATCATCAAGTCCAACTCCTGGCACCGCACAGGTCTACCCAAAAGTTCAGACCATGTGACTAAGTGCACAGTCCAATCTCTTCTTGAATTCAGACAGGCTTGATGCAGTGACTACTTCCCTGGGGAGCCTGTTCCAGTGTGTGACCACAGAGGTGAAGAAACACTTCCTGATGTCCAGCCTAAACTTCCTGATGTCCAGCCTAAACTTC
>NC_048900.1:1037999-1099423 GCF_011077185.1 Oxyura jamaicensis | reverse complement strand
CTTCCTGATGTCCAGCCTAAACTTCCTGATGTCCAGCCTAAACTTCCCCTGTCTCAGCTTAACCCCGTTCCCACAGGTCCTATCACTGGTGTTTATGAAGAAAAGGTCACCTGCCTCTCCACTCCCCCTCGCAAGGAAGCTGTAGACTGTGATGAGGTCCCCCCTCCGCCTCCAGGCTGAACAGGCCCAGTGACCTCAGCCGCTCCTCATGTCTTCCCCTCTAGGCCCTTCACCATCTTTGTCGCCCTTCTCTGGACACTCTCCAACAGTTTCATGTCCTTTTTGTACTGTGGTGCCCAGAACTGCACACAGTACTCGAGGTGAGGCCGCACCAGCACAGAGTAGAACAGCACAATCACCTCCCTCGACTGACCAGCAATGCCATGCTTGATGCATCCCAGGATACGATTGGCCCTCCTGGCTGCTAGGACACACTGCTGGCTCATATTCAACTTTCTGTCAACCACAACCCCCAGATCCCTCTCTGCGGGGCTGCTCTCCAGTTGTATGCTGGACATTTTGTCCAGTAGGATCCTGTGGGAAACTGTGACAAAAGCCTTGCTGAAGTCCAGAAAGATCACATCAGCTGGTTTCCCTTAGTCGACTAGATGGGTGATCTTATCATAAAAAGAAATTTGATTTGCTAGGCAGGACCTACCCCTCATGAACCCACGTTGGCTGGGAGCAGTTACTGCACTGTCCCCCAAGTGTGCTTCAGTAACCTCAAGGATCATCTTCTCCATAATTTTACCAGGCACTGACATGAGACCAACTCTAGTTGGGCTTTGGCCACACAAACTTTCTGACTACAAACACGAACAGCATCCCTGTATTCCTTCCTCCTCGCCTGGCCCTCCTTCCAGCAGCCGTACACTTTCTTTTTTCACCTAAGCTCCAGTAGAAGATCCCTGGTCAGCCAGGTCAGCCTTCTGCCCCGTCTGCCTGACTTCTGATATTTTGGAATTCCCTGATCCTGTGCTTTTAGGAGGCAGTGCTTAAAGACTGACCAGCACTGATGGATGCCAATGCCTTCAAAAGAAGTTTCCCAGGGGACCTTGCTGACTAGTTCCCTGAGCAGCCTGAAGTCTGCTTTCCCCATATCCAGGGCTGAAATTCTGGTGGCAGTTTTCCTTCTGTCACCATAAATTCTAAACTCAACCACTTCATGGTCACTATGACCGAGACAGCCGCCAATTGCCACGTCTTCCACAAGACCCTCTGTTCTCCAGCAACAGATCTAGGAGGGCACCTTTCCTAGTTGGCTCCCTTAGCACCTGCACCAAGAAGTTATCATCTAGGTGCTTTATGAACCTCCTGGACTTGCTCATGTCAGCCGTGTGGTGATCCCAGTGGATGTCTGGCAAGTTGAAAACCCCCGTAAGGACAAGGGGAGTTGATCTCAAGGCATCTCTTAGTTCTGCAAAGAATAATTCATCGGCATTGTCATCCTGGCCAGGTGGTCTGTAATAGACTCCCACAATGCTTTTGGAAAATACTGATGTGTTACAGATGCCTTAATAAAAGCTCACCTATAACATACTCCCTCCACATTTTAAATAAAGACAACCATAAAGTATAGTTCAAGTTTCTTACCTGTCACCAAAAAGCATGGGCTTTTGGAGGCACTGCACACAAGCCTCATGGAACCACTGCTTACATTTGCAGCACTGCAACATCTTTAAATACCAGCTTCACCAACAGAAAGAAAAACAAGACATGTTAAATGTAACAAAGAACCATTTCAATTTAAATTAAAAAGCAAGGGATCTTCTGACCCAAACTTTCACTATCTATAAAAGTCACCCGTGTTACTGAAATATGAATATGAACATTTCAGTAACACAGTTTCACAATGAACCATTACTAGAAAAGTCTGACTAAAAGAGGCCTAAATAATAATTTTAAAAAATAGTAAAGGGATTGAGTTATTTAAAAAAATAAAATTGAATTTCCTCTGACCTTTTAATTCTTGATCATAAGAATTAAAGAAATCCATTTAACATTTAAATGCCTTCTCACAAACTGGATTAGCTTCCTTGTCATTTTCTAAAGCAACAACAGTCGCATACATCACAAACATTTGTTCTGAGGGTTCAACTATTTGAATCCTCAAACTGAGCCTCAGTTTAGGGTCTTTTTTTTTTTTTTTTTCCCCTTTTTCTACCTTCTCCCTTGAGAAAAGGAACCATGCAAATTTGAAAGTTACATTTTTGTAAGTCTGCAAAATTCTCAAAGTCCTGCTATGTGAGTATAAACTCAAAATCAATCATAGAATGGCTCAGGTTGGAAGGGACATTAAAGATCACCTAGTTCCAACCCCAAAAGCTTTACTTCTTTGTGGGACTCTGACTTGCCTTGACTTCAAATATTCAGTGCTACTTCACTCCTTCACTAATCCATGCAGACACCACAGTATTCATTTCTATCTACTTAGATGTCCTCATTCCTTAGAAATGGAAGAATCAAGGAAGGACTCTATAATGCCGTTAAGAGAAAAAAGAGCCAGCTGCTTGTGGCAATAACTGCCATACAGGGCATCATGTTGAAGTAGAATCAGACAGGATCCTACCTCATAGTATCCCACCTTGTATTAATTCTGACCCTGACGTAAGGGAACAATTCAAAATAACTATTCACATGAACAAAGACAGTGTAGCATCTGTGCAAATCTAGACAATAAGATCAATAAAATACTCCTTTTTTCAGTGTGTCACTATTTATATATACACAAACTTAAGTTTTAGGTTTTATAAGCTTGTCTTTCAAAAAATATCCAAAGAACTTCACAATAAACACAGCTGTTTATTCTAACTGTATTTAATAAACTGATGTCCAGATACATTTACATTTCTGACTAATGACAGGTGTGCTAACATCAGAAAAACGCTGTCTACAACTGCAAGATCAGGAATAACTCCATCTGACCTCAAGCATAGAGCAATAGCAATGCAACAAAACTATATTACTGTTTGTTGTAGAAAGGGCTTGTCTTATCTGATGTCACATGACAAAATTAAAACAAATTGAATGGCAAGATGAAAGACATTAATAACATATTTCCCAGGAGATATTTTTAAAATAACAGTATGAGTAATTAAAAATTCCACTCCACATCAACTTTAATATCTATATACAACGGAAACAGCCAATGTAACAAGTAAAAGTGTACAGGATCAGGGTCAAAGTTTGCAGCTTTATTATGGAGAAAAGTTCTTGCATAGTTATCTGTTTACTTACTCTCCAGGTCCTCCACAATAGCAGTAGCACTGCTGGACATTGGTTTTATGGCCTGCATCCCACTCAAGGTCTGTTGCGTTGTATGGTAATGTTTGTTTCATGACTTGCAGTGCTTTGGCATTTGGTCCTTTCTTAAGCGCACCACCTCTCTGAGCCAAAATAAATACACTAGTTTACAAAAGTAGTCATACATTCCTGATACTTTAAAATCCTTTAATTTGAAAGTTACAGAAGTTTGTCTATAGTCAAATAAAGTGCTTTCACCTATCCTTATGCTTTAATATACCAGCTATTTTTTGAAAATGAAATGAAAAAGGAATGTCACCTATTTCTAAAGTAAAGATTAATTCCCAAAATACAAAACTTTTTCATCCAGATCGAAGTCAACGAGAGAAGTTGCTGAAAAAACGCAGTATTATTTGCTGGTTTCAAATTTATACAAGTTATGTGAGCAATTTGGGAATATTAAGAAGAGTTTTGTCTAGGAACATACCTTTGTTGTTGTTGCAAAAACACACTGTCGACAGAGCCATTTATCATCTGAATCAATCACACTGGAATCAATATTTGGTGTGTGACACAGCTGATGATAACCTATAATAAGCGTGATTAACCAAGGTAAAAAAGAAGGCAAAATAAAAATAACTACATATAATTTTAATCCAACTGTAATGCATTATCCTTTGCCAAGTGCCAAAACTCTGATCAAAAAACAGTAACATTCAAAATGGTCCTTTAACTTTTCTCAGTAAAAAAGTAGCTTTACTTACAGAAGAGGTGTTAGTTATTTTAACACGTATTATAATTATTCACTGATTTTTAATAGCCTCTAAGGGTTATAAAACTTAAGATCAGTTGAGCAATCAGTGATAGCCATGTAAATATCCTCCTTTGTGAAACAAATGTCTTTTAAAATGCAGGAAATAGGAAAAAAAAATCTAGTTACCTTGCCCACATTTATCACATATAACCATTTCATTTGGTGCTTCTGAATACTCTTCCTGACATATTGTACAGACCATTTCCCCACTTTCAGTGGCTCCTAGAAAAAGACAAAGGTATGATTTTTCCTCCCCAAGACTACATCTGCAGTTGGGGCCGTCATCACATATATTTTTGGTAATGAGTTACAGATCCGTGAATTGTAGAAACAGATTGCTATTGAGCCAAACTCCCTAACAAAAAATAAATTCACACATTTTGAACAGACTAAGTGTCTGCATCACTTACCATAGGCTGCAGGATAGATATAGGCTATATTGTCTATTGACTATGTATTCCATGGTTCCTCAATATAAACAACAAAAATTAAATGTTTGAATAAAGAATATAAAAGCGGATTGAAAAATACGCATCGACAAATCCTATCTGGACAATTGACAGATGTGTTTTGTATTCAAAGCAGTTTACATCTTCCTATACTACATGCACATACTACATGCACAATTTAGTGCATGTCTTTTTAATAGATCTGCCCAAAGTGCTTTAAATTTTAAATTTACAACACACTTAGGAAACATGTTATTACTTCTTATAAATATCTGCAAGGAAACAAAAGCACACAATAACTGTACAGGTTAAGAGAAATGTTAGCTTTTAGACTGGAAAAAAAATAAAAAGTACATCTTGCTTCAGTTACACCACATATCAGGGTAAAAACCTGGATTAAAATACAAGCTATTTAATCTACTTGTTATCATACTCATGAACTAACGTTTGACTGTTACCATAAATGACTCAAAGATCGTAAATTAGTGTCATATAAAAAAGGTTAAAATCTTCTCAGAAATAAAACATTTGCTATTATGAATGCAAAGCTTTTCCTCTTAGTAAATAGTGTTTAAATATCAAGAATCAGCAGGAGCCAGATCAGCTTTCCATTACTATTTCATCATCATGTAAAAGTAACTGATTTTCAGATGATCAGATGAAACTCACTGAAATTCCTATCCATGCTTTATTAGCATTAGATTATTAAAGCACTTGCTAGTCCCAAAATATCTGAAAAACCAAAGTTAATATAAAACAGACATCTCACTTGATAATTGATCATTTATTTACAGTACTTGAATACCCCCGTACTTTCGTATGTGAAAGAGTATGGTGCTATTTTTAAGTGTGAAAAATCCATTCAAATGCAGGATCTTCCAGTCTTTGGTTTCTTTCTACATTACGCTGTTTCAACTGAAAACAACAGGAAGTCAAACTCTGTGTAAATGAGGTCCTGGAGTTTTTTGTTAAGACAGCATTATACTCTATTCCCATGCATTATACTCTATTCCCATCCAAATAAACACAAACGTGATTATTTTTAAAAGTGTTCTACCCTTCCTGCACATAGTTATGGGAAAACAAAAAAAATGAAAAGGTAACTTCAGTGAAAAGAGTTTTTGAAAAGAGGTGAGGCTTTTTGTTTGTTTTTTAATTGCCTAATTCGTGACCCTGGGTCACATTAAAACTATATTGCTCTTTAGGAAACAATCATACAATACAATCATTTTAACAGATATAATAATCTAAACAAAATACCAAACAATGACTACTTCACTGAAGTCCTTGCCTGTTTGTATGTCCTTCCAGAGAACCCAGGATTTGGAACTGTCTTCAAATATAATGAAGCAGTTCTGTTTCAGTTTATTTATCTGAAAAACATGAATACAGCCATGAAGCCATGAGTAAAAGAACTAAGTAGAAGAATATATTTAATCTTAAGTAAGTGAAACAACAACACTGTCTTATTTAACCAACATATACTGTAAGACTCTATTGAGGTTAAACAACTGTTTACCTTTTTGATAGTTCCAAGATAAAACAAGCCATCTGACCATCTAGCTAGGACATCCTGACCTTCTTCAAATTTACACAGTGGCTTTTTGGCTTTCTGCCCATCACGTAATGACAGCTTGGTCAAGGATGCTGAGGTCTTATGGCTTCGACGTAAAGGAGACCGCTTATGGACCAGTGAATTACCCACCGCTGTAGAGTCTCTGAAAGAAGAGAAGCAAGAGAAAACGGAAACAAAACTATAGTAAAGTAAGAAAACTGTCATTTTAGATATTAGTGATTTACCAATAGAATTCACTTAGCTACCTCCAGAACTTCAGTTACCTAAGAAGCTGGTTGTATTTTCAGACTCTGCAACTACAAGACTCCACAAATTTGAAAGAGACAAGTTTGTATAAAAGAAGAATCTTCTATGACACTAACATAAATAGGGATAGGGACACTCAAACAACTTTTCTGCTCAATCTCTTCATGAGGGTACCAGAAGCATCGAGAATGCATCAAAACAATGCATCAAAACAAGTGGAGGATTGCTTCTGCAAATATGAATCACTATGGACACTGTCAGAGTTCTAGAATTCCAAGGAAACTAAAAGGGTCCTAAGACAATTATACTACCCCAGTAGTGAGAGTATCAGTCTATAGTTGATGTGGTGCACAGCAGTTAACTACTCAGAGTAGTAAGACATGGTGTATGGGGGAACAGTAGGTTGAGCATTATGCTAACTCAAAGTCTAAGTTAACTCAGATACACCCAATACTGTAACATGTTTTGCCACTAAACATAGCTGTAGAGGTTTCCAGACCAGGAATGATTCCTGTGTTACATTTCTAACATAGGACAGTTTACTTCTATGTTAGAATAAGAAAGGAAAAGTGTGAGGTGTTTTAGCCTTTCTTCACACCTAAGATCAAACTTTCACAATTACTAGAATCCCCATTTCTTTTCCGCCCCTCATGATCCTGCAATGTAAGTTCTGCTGCTTCTCACATAAAAGCCGTTTAATGTTAGCACTGTTTTTCCCCAAGTCCTACTGCACCAAAAGAGGCACAGCCAGCAGGTCAAGGGAGATGACTGTTCTGCTCTGCCCTTGCGAGGCCCCACTTGGAGTGCTGCATCCAGGTCTGAGGCCCCCAGTCCAGCACAAGGAGGACATGGAGCTGTTAGAGCAGGTCCAGAGAAAGCCACAAAGATGATCAGAGGGCTGGATCAGCTGGATCACCTCTTCTACTGGGACAGGCTGAGAAAGCTGGGGATGTTCAGCCTGGAGAAGGCTTGGCCTTATTGCAGCTTTTCAATACTTTCAGGGGGCTTATTAAAAAAAAAAAAAAAAAAAAAAAAAAAAAAAAAGCAGCAACTCTTTGCTCAGGCAGATAATGACAGGACAAGGGGGAATGTTGTTAAACTAAAAGAGGGGAGATTTAGATTAGAGGTTGAGGAAAATTCTTTACTATGAGGGTGGTGAGGCACTAGAAGAGGCTGCCCAGAGAAGCTGCAGATGCTCCAGCTCTGCAGGTGTTCAAAACCAAGCTGGATGGGGCCCTGGGCAACCTGATCTAGTGAGAGGTGTCCCTGCCTATGGCAGGGGGTTGGAATTAGAAGGAACCTTAAAGACCACCTAACTCAAGTCATTCTAGGATATGATTCTATGATACTACAGCCTCTGACAAAGAAGCCAGGATGCAGACAGCATTCAAAATATAGGTTTATAACAAGAGAATCGCTGTAGCTGAACCCATTAGCCTGGGTCATTTTACTTCTTAAGAATAACATTTGCAGTCTTTCCCCCCAGCAGTGCCATCAGGCACGGCATAAAAATTTTCAAACTATTAGAAACTCTGGGTTCTCATTCTAACTGCAGTCAGTCCAGAGCTTACTGTTTCTCTTCCCACTGTGTTCTCTTTGCACCACATTTCACTTGCCATTTCATCACCCAGCTACTCAGTAGCTTGAAGTTCTTCTGTTTGGCCAGCCACCTTCTGCAAATAAACTCATATCCTTAAAGTACTTCATCATTTGAACTCACCATCTTCTGTACATCACTGCAAGATTTTATCCCTTTTCTTGTGCAGTAGCTTTAACTTTTGGAAAAGCCTTTGAAACATGCCAGCTCTTAACGCTTGCTGCTGCCACCTTCTATTCTCTCCATTGTATCTGTACAAGCATTTACATACCCAAGTACCAAACAGGCTCTGAAACAAGCATGTCTGAAATCAGCCAGTAACCTGAGGATGAAGATTAAAACTTCAATTCCCCGAACTCCTCTGACTACATCAATGCCCAAGCTGGCATAAAGCAATGTTCAAAGGCTAGACAAGGTTAGACCAAATCAACCTAGAAATAGCTGTGAAACTATAAACTGCCTTTTTGGTTTTTGGAAAGGAATCATCATTAGTATCAAAGTATTCTGATACTACAAGTTACATCATCACATCTAGGAACTTGATTTAGCTTATTAAACAGGTCAATAAAATGCAGTGGGTATTCTAAAGCATCCAAAGCAAATTGACTAGTCTAGTGGACCTTGAAACAGTTTAATGCATGTGTTGACAGAACAACTCTTCTAGACATTCAAAGGTGTTCTTTCCAGCTTTCTATTCAGTTTGATTTATAGGACTAGAAGAAGTGGCTGAAAAATAGTAACAATGTCTCCTCTATAACAGCACATGAAAAGGGTCTGAAAGATCTTGGACACAGTAAGCAAAAAGACAGTCAGATCATTTATTATATGTAACCTAGTACAGATTTCCAATTAAAAAAGCAAATCAACAAGCAAAATATTTTGAGTTTTACAAAAGAAGTTATCATATGCTTGTGAAGACTTCTTTAGTACAGAAAAAAATGTCCCCAATTCCAAAGTATAACTTAAGTGACTAACTTAAGTGCCTAGTGCATCATTTCCTAGTACAGAGCACTTCTACACGGAATCCATACATGGCCTTGTACAACAGCCTAAATTCACAATAGATACTGCAAACACCAAAGGATCTCGACTCACACACCATGAAGGTCTGAGCCAATGAAGCAGTCACCTCTCCCCTGCCCACACTGCCCGCCCTATGGGAGATAACACTGCTGAAGTGATGACCGGACAGCTCATGAAGTAGCTCCTGCCGAGGCAGTTTTGGGTGTAACTTGATGTGTAGACAGAAAACAGGGCTAGTTGGAAAACAGGCTGACAGTTGCTGCTAAGCTTAGCAGTTGCTTTCCACATGGATCAGAAATTCCTCCTCAGTGAAACATGTCCTCAGTGTTTTAATAGAGATCTAGTGGGAACAGCCACCGTTTTAACGGGTTGATTTTAATTAACAAACCATTACCAAAAGTTACACTAACCATTAAAATCAATTTTTATAGGATGTTAAATGAAAATGCAAGTTACATTAATCCCTTGTCATTTTGAAATCGATCTAAGTGTTCTACATTTTTAAGGAACTTGCTTTCAGGTCTTCCCTAATCCACAGCATCTTCCCACCAATTTAAAGGATTACCAATAAAATCAGTAACATTTAAGTAACAATTTACTCACCATCTTAAGATTTCCCTTCTACCACTTCTCACTGCAGAATATTCAATGTCTTACTTCTCCCCCTCCCCAAAAAATGCATCTAATATAAAAACTTTATCTCATTTACCTTGCACAACTGAGCTTTGTTGCATGCCATACAGAATGTCCAACTTAAGCATGCACTAAGCTTTATATCTTTTATTCAATACAGTTTATATGCTGTGGCTCTACTCTTATTCAAGCACTTAAAAGTCCAAAGAAAGTACTTACGTACCCATGCAATTCTTCAGTAGTAGGGGAATTCAGTCTGCATGTTGAAACATGCTTCAAAATAGGAAATGCACTGTGACCATTCCTTCATAAGGTAATCTCGTGAAGTACTGAGAACACCCATTTTTTCACCTCAGGGCCTCGATCATAACCACAGATATTCTCAAGTAAGACAAGCAGAAGCCCTTCTACTCATCTACTTAATGAATTAAGTTACAGTAACACGCTGCAGTAGGAAGAGGTCGCTGTCATGCTTTGTCAACTGGAATGGCAAACTCCCTCAGAAAGTAAGCTACCTAAAAATCTGGTTCAGTAAGTGGACTGAACCATGACAACCTGACGACAAGATACAATTCATAGCATTGTATCTACTAAAATCAAAATTAGAACTTGCCAGGTATCTTTACTGGAGGTTAGAAAGTCTGAATGTTCATGCAGCACCTCTGACTCTCACTTCTCCCCAGAAGCCCTATAAGAAGACATGGGGAAGCCAGGGAGAAAAGATGGGAAGAGGATGGCAGCATTCACCCTCTCGTTTCCAAATGGCTTGTTTCCAAGTACCAGGGTAGGTCACTCATACTTCTGCACTTCTTCAGTCACAACAGCTGCTCTGCAGCACTGCTGTTAGGAAGAGCTCTCCAGCCATTTCTCCAGGCAGCTCAGCTCACTGGTTAGTTTCACGGAATGGTTGGTCAGCAAAACAGAGCAAATGCAAACAAGCAGCTTGGGACAGGAACTCCCTCAGCTGGCACTGCCAGAGCATATCACTGAGCATACAGCCCAGGCAATTTCAAGAAGCTTGTTTCAGAAGGACCGCGTGATTCACAAATACTTCAGCGGTTACAGGTGATCACTACCCTATAAGCCCAGGTTTTGAAAAACAATTCAAAAACATTGTTAGCAATTAAGCATCCAAAACATTAACAGAAACTTTTAATTCACTGAGAACTTACAGGAGAAGGACCTGGAGATTATTTATTTATTCCCAGTATATACAAGCCACACTGAAGGGAAGCCAAGCTTGGATAGTCCAGCAGGTTTAGAAGGAACTCAGTCTAGAAATGGCACACATTGATATTTACTTGTATATACACACTGCATCCTACTGAGACAACTCATAGATCCCAAAGCTGCCTCAAAACTAGAAAAGGTGATATCACACAAGTTCATTCACTAGACCTCTTATAGTAACTAGAGATAATCATTTTATGTTCTGATCCCTTCACCCTTTCAGTTTCAATTGTTGTCTAAAATTAGATGAAATGCATGCTTCCATTAACCTTTAAAAGAGCAAAACACACCCTCAGCTATGAATAAGGGTTGTAAAATGGCAGTGGTCTGTTCTGCTCTTTAACACAGGACAGTGAGCATCTCACAGGGACCAGAGGGGGGGCACAGGGGAGAGACTGGGAACACACCAAACAGTACAGTTTCGTGTGACTGATTCAACACAGCAGCTTGCTCCCCTCCCACCAGCTCCAGGATAACAGGCTGACTTCACCATAAGCTTCCTATCCATTTTCTCCCCCTTATTGTGAATTACTTTTCTGATACGTTAAACAAGTTCAAGCACCTCGCAAAGGTGACTAGACAGGTGAACAGCAGGTAAGCAGCAAGAACTCACAGCCAAAGGGTGGGAATTAATCTCTTCTAGGAGCCAGTCTTAGCACATTTACCCAACACTGCATAACCAAGTCCAAAGCCATGCTTCCGATGCAGCTGCTAGCTTGCAACTGCATGTTTCTTCTCCCTTCCTTGCACCATCTCTCCCGTTTATCAGATGTAATGCTGAACAACATTCGAATCATAGAATGGTTCCGGTTGGAAGGGACCTTGAAGATGATCTAGTTCCAACCCAAAATACTGGCTCACTGTGGCAGCAATACCCCTTCCCCCAAACAAAAAGATACTGCTGGGCCACAAGCAAAGACAGACATAGTAGGATACTTCCCACGCTTGCCCCAAATCCAAACGTACAATCAGTTTGATCCAAAAGAGCTAGGAAGTTCACTTTGCTTGTGATAGTGGCAAAATTGTTGCTGTAGTCACTGTTCCAATCATACAGAAACACACTATTACGTAAGTATAGCAACTTCCTAATAAGCAGAAGCTCCAATACATGTCTAAACAGTCTGTCTGTCCTTCTGTACTGATTCATGGAGCCACTTCCAATGTGCAGTGTCACAGAACATCTACAAGGTGTACTTTTAGCATCTTATCTTCACACTATTTTATGTTCTGGTATAATGAAAAGCCTAAGCCTTATCACTAATGTGCAGGAAAAAAGGATAATCAAAATCTAACCTAGGCATACCTCAACCTAAAAAAAACAAATAGCAATGGTTGTGGGAAAAGAAATCCATTCTCAAAATTGTTCCACTAACCCAAGTGAGGCTAACCATTCTGTGGTTCCTGGGTTGACGTTTCGGCCTGTCCTAAAGATGGGTTTACTATTTGCTCTCTCTAGTCATCGCTGACTATCCCTGTTCTCCACTACCTCAGATGACAAAAAGCAGCCCCACAAGAACATCAGTTACCTGCGTGCTCCTGAAAGCAGCCCACCTGGTCCCACAGTTCCATACGAGTCAAGTGCACATTCCTATTTAAACATGTGTGGCAAGCCCACTCAAGCAAGCCATTCTAAACAAATTCATCAAGGATGGGGAGGTTAGAGTATCATTTAACGCGTGAAGACTTAGGCATGAAGGTTTCAGGGCAAACCCCTTTCTAGATGAGCTGCTCCATGGTAGCAAGATGAGAAATTTTAACTTGTTTCATTCCCAGCACTACTCAGGTCTAACATAATAGTATTCATCATCATCAGAAGTGATTTCCATGCAATACATCACTTACATTGCTATCCCAATAGGATGGTTGTGTTTTTTTTAATCATTTGAAAAAGACTTGCCATTGTTTCAGCTGATTTTCACTCCAAATTACTCTGTATGGTTAGACACTTCAAATCATTTTATACTAATTAGTGACAGAACATCTTTTCACTAGTTTTTTTATATATATATATATATATATATATGTCCTTTCAAAAGTACATCCATCACATTTCTTGATGAAAGTAATAAGTTCTGCCTTTTTCCAAAAAAAGTGGTACTACGAACTAAAAGAGGCAGAAGCCAACTCAGCTGATTAGCAGCTGAGTCCGTGAACTGAGCACTAGAAAGAAGCTTGGCCAGAAGATTGAAGGGAAGCGACTGTTCCCTTCTACACATGAAGGATATTGCATCTGGGGTTTCCCAGTGCAAAATAAGATACAAAACTAGCATGTGTTCGCTGTAGGGCTACCAAAGCGGTCAAGGACTAGAGCACTTGGCCTGTGAGTAGAGGCTGAAGGAGCTGGGATTATTTGGCCTGCAGAAGAAATGGCTTCAGAGAGACCTAGCAGCAGCCTATGAGAGGATTAGCAAGATGGAATTAGCCTCTTCACGGTAGCACACGGCAGAAAGACGACTTCATTTGTCTAAGTGGCAGAAATATGTTCTGATGAATATAGGGGAGAAATTTTCCACCCATAAAGACAGCTTAGCAGTGAAACAGAGGCCTAGGGAGGTTGTGTGGCCTCAATCACTGGAGGCTTTCAAAGGCTGACTGGTTAAGTCCTTGAACAACCTGGCCTGGTGGCTGAAGATACACTGAACAGAACTGGGGACCTCCCAAGATCCCTTATGACCCAAATCATCTTCTGATCTTATGAAGTATGACTCTCCTTACTAGGACTGATTCATACCATGAAAAGGAAGAATGCATTTATCCCAGCAGCTGCCTAGCTCTATAACAACACAAACATTGCTGATTGCGTTTTTATTTGATCAAGTCCTCCTTCAAGAAATAACTAGAGGTATTTCACACACAAAGTTAAAGTATTAGTCCTTAAGTCTTCATTAAGGAAGAACACAGTTCCCTGCATATTGTAGTACCTAGGGAGGTCGGGTGGGGTAGTCCTGTACCACCCCATTTGTTTGGGACTGATCATGTGTTCATACACAAAAAGAGGCAGAAGGTGGCATTAAGGAGAGAAGAGTATCAGGTTCTCAAATCAGATCTTCCCTTAAACATATACTTAGCACCACCTTGAACATAACAAGTGCTTTTTGGGCTTCCACAGTATCCAAATACAGCATGCCCAGCAGTGCACCTAAGGGAGTGTCGAATGAGCAGGCACCCAGGCTGTAAAGATTACAAACAACATGCTGACTTGCACTGGAGGGACAAAAAATCACAGGTGATCAAAACTCAAAGATAGATTTATTTTAAATATATTACCATGGAGCACTCATGAAAGTCAGTTCTTGTAAGAAACCTTTCAAAAATAAATCTAACTAAAACATAAAAATAAAGTATTATCCCCGGGTATTTTAGTTAGTGAACAAAGTATTTCTAGACTCAACAGGAACACTCATCACTCGTTACCATCTCTCATAGAAAATCATGCCTTGACTTCACTCAACAATAGAGATTCTACCTTCTAGGAAGAAGCCATCAGCTTGAAATGTAGGTTATTTAAGGTGCAAATTAAATTAGTTTCAGTACTTCCACTAACAGGTATCACCCTGCCCAAAGACCTTCCAGCAATACCTGTGGTTTTATAATTCTTCTCCTATTGTGCTTTACTCAAAGACATACTTCCACTCCATTTCCTGCAAGGAAGGTCTGTAAAGAAGGTGAAACCAACTGCAGCAAGCTCAGAGGCAGTCACACAAAAAGTACTGTCAAATCACAAACTAAGTAGAATTCATTCTAGCCTGAGTTCAGTCTTGATACTACCTAACCACATGTATCGCCTTCAACTAGTTAGAATATATGCACACACCTCAACTGCTAACCAACTATCCCAAACCAACTTTTAGAACCAACTGACACTTTTTAAGAATTCGTCCTGGAGTAGATATATGGTTTCCCAGAGTCGCCTTTCAGATAACCGACAAAATGTGACTTAGCTGCAGAAAGCATTACTGCTAAACTCTCACTGTAGACACGCATTTCACTAGCTTGTAGCTCCTTGTGAAGAGCCATCCTTCTCTCTCACTACTTTATGATTCACTTTCTTACATTTTGTTTTCAATCTTTGTACCCCCTTGTTCTTTTCTCTTAAAAAGAAACTAAATGTATTAACCTCTTTCCTAATGCTATGTTTTTGTAACTATGTTTTTTCTCTTCTTCCAAGAAATTTGTAATTTGAGTTCTCAAAAGAGGGACAAACATTAGGTTGTTAGTTTTTAGCAACCTGACTACAGACAGCAAAAGTCAGGGAACCTGTTTTCTCGCTATTCCATGCTTTTGCGAGCTTAAATACAAGACATTTATCACGTTCCCTTACATTGTAAACCAGGAAAAACAATCATGCTTCACTGCGTATGGCCTTTTAGAGTCACGAGCTGGGCCCAGCCACCAGACACCCCCGGAACAAGCAGAACCCCACGCTGCCTCCCCGGCAGGCCCTTCCTTGCGTGCTGAGGCCTCCTCCTGCACGCAGCAGCCAGATGCTCTAGGGGTGACGGCCCCTCGCGCCCCGCACGGCGCCGTATTGTTCTCCCCGGCACCAGGAGCACCGACCCTTTCTCCCGACGGCGCTGGAGCCGGGAAGCAGAGAAGACGCGTTCTCGGAGCAGCTCCCCGAGGCAGCCCGGGGCAGTTCCAGGGGCCGCCAGGGCACGCTGCTCAGCCGGCCGGCCGCGCTGCTGACAGAGCTGGAGGTGAGGCACCGCAAAAACCAACCCGAAGTTACCAGCGAGCACCGCCACCGCCTCTTTTGTGTCGCTCCCTTCACACGTGAGCGAACGTAGCCATTTCGGCCAATGCCCACAGACCGAGGGAGAGAAAAAAAATAAAAAGACGGGGCACAGCCGGTGCGAGGCCCCCGCCCGCCGCCCCCTTCCCTTTGTTGCGGCCCCGCTGACCCCCCCGGGCCCTCTCAGCCCTTGGGGCGGGGATGGGGTCGCCGGGGGGGGGGGGCTGCGGGGCCCGAGCTGCCGCCCCCTTCCCGTCCCTTCCTTCGCTTCCTTCCCCCCCCCCGCCGCCCCTCCTTCCTTCTCCTCCCCCCTCACCTCATTCGGTCCCCCCAGTGGTGCCAACCGCCTCATACAGGGAAATCGCCGAGCGCGGCAGCGGCCTCCCCCCGGTGGCCCAGGCCCTCGGTGCGCAGCGGGACCCCCCCCAAGCTGCGGCCCTGGCGGACGGAAGGGCGGGGGAGGGCTCAGAGCCGACTCAGGGCCAGCCCAGGCGCGGCGCAGCCCCTCGCCATTTTTGTTTCCCGCGGAGGAGCCGCTGGTGCATTGTGGGAGCACAAAGGGCCGCCGCCCCGCCCCGCCCGCGCCGGCAGGCAGCTCCTCGGCCAGGGGGCGGGGCGGCGCGGCGGCGGAGGGACACAGGTGGAGGCGAGCGCTGCCTCCCGCGGAACAAAGGCGGACTACTTTAGGCGTGCGCGCCGCGTATCCGTGCGCTCGATGCGGCGCTGGGGCGGGCCGCGCGCCGCCTTCCCCTCACGGCCGCCGCCCATTGTTCCCGCCGCACCTGAGGGCTGCCCATCCGGTCGGGGGTCGGGGCCGGCCACGGGGGCTAGGAACGGCCGCACGGGAACGGGGAGCCCCGGCCCGGGCCCGCTGGCTGCCGTCGGGAGCGCGACTCTGACAGCGGGACGCTGCCATTTTAGGAGCCGGACTCGGCTTCGGTTTCTGCTCGCCCGCACCGCCACCGGGCTGCCCCTTACCAGCGGTGTAAGGTCAGCCCGGGTAGTGCCCGCGGCTCAACGCGGCGGGTGCCCGCTGCAGCGGTGACACACGCAAGGAAGCCTGCCCCTGTCCCCCCAAGGGCCGTTATTCGGTGCCGTTCAGAGCTGTAGGCGGTGCCGAAGTGCAAATACCTGCCGGAGCAGGGCCCCGGGTCCCGCAATGAGCGGGGCAGAGCTGACCTCGGTGCAGCGGAGGGCCGGTTCCTGATCCCGGCCCCGTCCCGCTTGTGCTCCCTCACGCGCTCCGGGTCCCAGCGCTGCCTCCTGTCCGGGGACGAGCCTGCCAGCCCTCCCGGGGGGAAGCCTGGCAGGGCACGCGCGTACTGCTTTCCTGGCCAGCCTCTAGGTGCAGCAAAGTAAAACAACACTTGTGGTCCACGTCTCTTCGTGGCTGGCACTGCTGTAAATACAAGTTGTGGGGAGCAGCTCGGTGCACTGACTGGCCGCTGCTCAGCTACCCCGAGGGTCTCCGCGTCTGAGGACAGAACAGGCCTCCACGACGCCAAGGCCCCGGTGGCTCACACAGCAGCTGGGCACCACTGGTGCTAAAGGTCACCTGCAGGAAGCAAATCGCACGCAATCTGAGAAACACCTGCGGGCCGGTGTTTATTTTTTAGTCACAAAATTTATGTGAGAAGCAGTGCTTAATTGAAGTTAAAGAACATTTTTTCTATCCACCAAAAATAAACATGATTAAACGTAGATAATTGCCTCACAGCTGGCTTTTTCAGAGTCATACTGGAAGAGCCTGAAGCAGCCTCATCCTATATCCTTGAAACAACTTAAATCTGGACTTCTCAAAGCAGAATCCCTCCCCTCTAATTTAAATTTGTTTAACTACCAGCATCACCATCTCAAAAAATAAGTTCCTGGCCAGCAAGACACATGCTAGCTCAACCCTTCTTTTCCTTAGAATATTCTTCCCCAAACCATTTGCATCACTCCAGCACAGAGCTGCACGCCCCATCCTATCCATAAAGCACCACTTGTCACCAAGCCAGGAGTCACTGCTGACATAGCATTATCTTTATCTGAGAGCAGCACTGAAAGAAACCAGGAATCCCTGTGTTATATAAGAATAATTAGGGTGTGATAAACTGATTAGTGTGCTGTTACAGATATTGTGCTAGTAAGGCCAAAATGTTGCTCCAAAATGTTACCATTAGCTTTATTACTGCCAACAGCGGACTGTATCAATATTTTCCCACAACCTAGATTCCACAAAATATTTCTCTTATAATATCCAAGAAGTACCATATGAGCTCATAGCTAAACCACAAATAAAGCCATTGTAAACTCAATTTCCTTTAAGGCCAGCTTTTACGTATAGCTAGAAAAATTCCAGGCTGTCAATGTCACACATACACAGCAACCTCACCATAATTTAGTAACTCATAATAGAACATCCTTTTTTATTCAGTTTAGCAGATCACTGGATATCCATCTGAGAAGAAGCCCCTTAAATCTAAGCCCACATAAATCTAATGGTTGTGGTATCCCTAGACACTGGTGACTAAGTTCAACTACTTGTACTCTAGGAGGAGAAATTTCTGCTGGAAGAATCACTTTCATTTTTCCCTTGCCCAACCTGACCAGATGATTATAGGATTGGAAATCTTACCAGAAATGTGCAAACAATCATTTACAAATGTTTTTCAGGTTAAAATGTTCAAATCAGCAAACCTACACACACTGCAGCAGAAGGACCCTTGTTATCACTGGATTATGTGGGGCAGAGACATCAACAGCACCAGTAAAAAAAAATTGGTTTAAACACTCCTTACATGATTACCATCACTATACTATGAGACGTGTATGATTAAGCAAATCTGGAGCAAGCTGAAATCTTCATCTGCTTTCTATTCAGCACTAGCAGTGAAACAAGCAGTTATACCTTCTGTTAACATGGCATGACTGTATGTCATGCCTTTAGACTGAACTTTCCTGCCTTACTTTCTTTTTGACTTCTGTTGATACCTCAAAAGTACTTGAACATACAGTTTAAGCAATCCCTATGACTGTGTTTTCAATTTGAGACATTATATATGTTTAGGCATGGAGTGGGCAAAGCCAAATTAAATTACTGTCCCTCCAATGTCAGTAAGGGCATTTTTGTGTAAAAAATTCAGAGGAAAAAAGAAAACAGAAAAGAAAAAAAAAAACTTTTGATAATCCATTAGATTCTGTTTAATAACAGGTATGTTTGGATTTATTCCACCTCATTTCACAAATAGTTGTTTCAGAAGGGAGCTCAGGAATAATGACCTGGCACTGACTTTACATTTGATTATTTTTGTGCACATATTGCTAGGCAAGCTCTTAGTCAAGCATAAAGTCAAGCAAAAGCAAAGTCTTTGCTTTTAAAAAGCATTTATTGCCTCAATGGATGGCGCAGTAGAGAAAAAATAAATCTTGCATTCAAAACAAATTTTGTTGTACCCAGGAAAGCTGGACACATTTGAAGAGTCGACATGGTGCCATTTCCCTTAGCCAGTGGTCCTTCTCTTGAATGTTAACTTTTTTTTTTTTTTTCAAAGCCGGTGTCGTTTCCATACTTTCCTTGTCACAATAGCCACATAAATATTAAACAAAACATACACACACAAAAAGTGTAAGTCAGCAGTGTATGCTGATGAGAGCACCAACTGCTGTATGGTATTATTTTCCATTACCTTATTGTATCACACAGCATAACATCAAAATGATACCCTTGAACAACACAACACCGTAAAGCTTATCCTTGTACAGATGGTTGTCATGACCACAATTCAGCAAGGATGGAAAACTAGATCCCAAGCCCTTTTCTCTGTAGTGTTTAAGCATGGAACAGCGAGAAAGCTCACCTGGGCTCTTCCTATCTTAAAACAAGATAAATAGGATACATCTATTTTTACATAAACATAACAATCAGGGAGATGATTCACTTACATTACATTTGTTATGGCTTGACTCAGAAAGGAATCTTCACTTCCAAGATTTAAAAAATAGGTAAATGATTTTGTGAGATATAAAGCACTTTGTATTGTCTTATATCTAGGTAATAATTATAAAATGACAGACATCATTCTGTCTTTATACTAAAGAAAAACAGCACTGAAAATATTTTAAAATAGACATCTCTTGATACTTTTGTAGACAGACAAAAATATGAATATTTTTTCATCCTTGTATATCAACCATACCGAGGAAAATATATGAATGTTTCTGGATGTAAAAAACACTGATACTGGTTTTCACACAAACACTTCTTTCTAGTACAAGCACTTTACCATTCCCATCTTCTTTACACGATTGTAACTTTTCAAGAAGGACCAGGAAATCCTGAAAAAAAAAATGTCCTGTACTCCCTCATCTCCTTGTGATTGTCAGGATATTGGTAAATGTCAAACTGAAAATCTTGTTTGCAGTTTATCATAGTCATTACTGATCTAACTTAGATCATCGATACATATAAAAAAAAAAAATCACATTTGCTCCTCTAATCCTGATCAGTTATTCACATGTTACTTCATTCTTACCTCCTTAATTTTTAACAATCTACTGCTTGTAACTGTTGAAGATAGAATATCCTTAGATTACTGCAGTTCTGTTTTATACTGGAAGTCTCTAAAGCACGTCTGTACCACACACATTAAATAGCAATTGCTCTGTGGGTTAGTATATGATCCATTTGTATCACAGTCTCTGAACTAAGCCACATTTAAACTGGAAAACCAGTAGAATATAGTTTACCTTCTATGAAGTAATATTCAACAATTCATCTGTTCGTTCCCTAACGCTATCAAAGTACTAAAGACTTAAAAATAATAAAAAATCTCTTACCTCTGCATCTAATAAAATACAAATGAGATGCATGGAAAAAAAAAAAAAAAAAAAGTTACAACTTTAAAGAGTCCTTAATACTTGATTCACTTAAAATTTTATTCCAGATGTATAACCTTACTTGTAAAACATCAGGATCTTGTCAGGATCTGTATGCCTGGTCCTTGGTAGGGGGACAGATCTTCAGGTGCTGTATAGTTCACAATTCAAAGCACTTAGAAGCTGTTAAATGTTCTCATAATTTTAATATAATATTATTATTCCTAATTTGCAGTTACACAGCTGCCCTGTGTCACCCTACCACAGCTGAAACCTCTGTTAGCTAGAAAAGGCTGATTAAGAAGTCCCTCAGTTCACATATATACACAGTGGAAGAAAGGAAGCTTTTAACAGGTAGAGGTATGTCACAGCTGAAATAGTGAGTTTAAAGTATATTATTTTTATGTTATTTACAGCACCTTTGATGTTACACTAGTTAAAGAGGAAAAAGTTGTTTGTTTGTTTTCTGTAAGATATATGAGCGGGTTTCTGGTATTTATCTTGGATATACTAATATTCTTTTTACATCTAAAGACAGTGAGTAAGGTCATAAGGAAAAAGAGTAAATATATGCCTTAATATGGCCTTACTGAGGATGCTCAAATGTGAATTACTGCATTCTTACTAAAAATTCTGTCTCTTCTGTATCAAAGGCATCTTAAGAGCATATGTAGCATTTTATGCACTAGAAAATAGCTCATAGAGAGCCATCGCTCATCATTGTTCCAGATAGTGGAAATCTTGTGAAAGTATGCAGGAGTAGTCCTGACTAATCTTTTCTCCTATCTTTTTCTGGAGGCTAGTACATAAAAATATGGGCTCACTACTCAAGTACTCAAGAGTTGGAAGCTGTGAGGTTTAATCCTCTCTCTGCACCATCACTTTATTGCTGTGTTCATATAACTAGCTTCTTCCAAAAAAACAATAGCTGCTAAGATTTGAAGCATTGGTAAATTGCCTCATCTAAAAGAAGCTCTGGTTCCCAAACTCCTGAGAATTCAGACATACACATGATACATTCTTTTGTTTGCTTTCTAAGTACAGGTCTGAAAGCAGCTAGAAGATCTAGAGACTTCTAATAATCCACAGTCAGCATTTCAGAGTTAAATTCTAAGCAGCTACCTTATTCAGTTGCTTCAGCTGTGCTCTGCCTAGTTGCAAAACTAATTACAGTCTCAAATATTTCACTTTATGGTGGGTTATATCATAACTTCTTGAAGCCTATGGCACCACATTTTTATGTCAAGTTTTCGTCTGCTTTTCTGTATACCATAAAAATGTCTGCAAGAGCAGAATCTCCAGCTTTTGTATGGTTAAATTTTGTAGCTGTACAGACAAGGCTTACCTCTTAACTCCAAACTGATTTTTTTTTTTTTAAAAAAAAAAAAAAAAAAAAAAGTTTAATGGCCCCTCAGGACACAGTTAGATGGCAGAATATTGCTGTTTCATCTGCAGTGAAAAATCTGTTCTGGACATCAGTCTGGCCAGAGGGCGAATTAGTACAGCATTCCTTTTGCGCTCCACCACCTGGAATGCAGTATGGGCCTTCTCACAATCTTTCAGCAGACCTGCCAAGTCCCACTCAGATGGAAAGTCCCTCACTTCTCTTATTTTCTTTTTTTTAATAGCCTCTCTGTATCTGATGAAGATGGAGACAAAATGCTTTTGAATGGTGCAGAATGACAGGATCCTGCTAACACAGCTGTTTGCAGTCCTGTAAATTCAGCTGCAGGGGCTGAAGATAAGGGGCAGTAACCTTTTCTGTTGCTGCTGCCAATCCAAGACAACCGAGTTAGTGGATTTTTTTTTTTAAAAAAAAAAAAAGCATTCCTAGGCTGATGTACTAGGCAAGTCATAAATTCCCTACTTTATTTTTTTACCGCTTATAAAACAGCGTTGCTGTTATATTTGTTAGATTTGATATGCTTAGGTAAAAGGCTTAACCTAAGTATCAGTGTTTTGGCTAATCCAAGCATATCTATTTTCTTGCATATATTTTGATCTTTCTACATTTGTGCCAAGTTATCTCACTCTGAAAGCCCTGATTATGTTCTAAAACAGCATTGCTTATCTGCATTCACCTGTAAAAGATACGTAAACAGGATCAAAATCAATTTTCATTATATACAACTTCCATTTTCTGTTTTGATATACTTCAGAGAGGCACTGATATTTCTACCTGCATCCATCCCTAAAATGTAGAGCTGCCAAGCAGAGAAGCTTGTGTGTTTTGTTTTGTAATTTTAGTGCTATGTGCTCTTGTCATGAGATAAAAACATTAGTTAAAGATCAGTGGAAAAACAAAACAACAGCATGTTCACACACAACATCATCAAGCAGCAAAAGCATAGTGTAAACCAGATTGTGCCTCAGTAAAGCATTACATTTCTTATATGAACAAAATGAGGGGGGAAATGCTCTTTGTCAACACAAGTGTTGTATTTCAACTAGATGAACGTAATTAGAATAGTATAATCTGATGCTACCATAGCACAAATGTAGTTACCAGATAGCTAAATTTAAAGGTGGGGTTGGGGGGGGTGGGGGGGAACATGACACAGTGGTACAGCCTGCTGAGCAGTCCCCTGCCCTACCTTTTGCAAATGGTGTGAATTTTACAAAGCAGCTGAACTGAGTTAGGGGCTAGCTGCCATTGAGAGGGGCATCCCTGCTCCTTCCCTCCCAGTATGCTTGGGCTCCTCTGATGTTACAGTGAACATCTTCATAGCAGTAAGCAACAAAGCAATCCCCAACCCTGGCAAATAGTTTCCTGCTTGTTCGTTACCCCCAGGCTTACTCCTCACTGAGACAGAGGAGCACGGGGCCAAAAGAGGGGTGGGGACGTGAGCCCCAGCGAGGGGCTGCCAGCCCAGCTCTCTGCAGTTCGAGCTGAGGGGACAGTTGTGTCCCAGACAAACTTCTCCCCCAGTTGCTGCCATATAAGGTTGCACTTCGTTCTGCTATGGGAGAGCTGACTTGTCAGCTGTGCTGCCTTTGTCTGGAGCCACGCACATGTGGCTGTGCAATTGGCCAGACGAGCAAACTGCTTGGGCTGAAAAATAATATTTTTATGTATATATATAAGTAGCACATATGTATGTATAAAATGGGATTGCTTGCAGTAACTTAATTCTTTTTAAATGGGTTGAGGGGTGCTCACTCTGCTATGGAGCTGACAGTATGCATAAATTGAGGAGGGAGTATAGAACCACAGCAGTGTAAGAAGTGATTAAAATAATGATTTTAGAAAATGGAAATGAAAAGAGGCTTGTTTCTGCTATTCCAGTTATAGAATGAAACATCCAATCAGAACAAGCCAAGAAGGAAATACACATAGACCTTCAGTTTTATCCTGCCATCTCTCCTATGGATAGCCAAACGCATGTTCCATGGTCATGGGCAGCTCATGAGGTGGTAACTGAAATATTTCTCTTATGGGATAGAAGAGCTGCTTCCTGAGTCAGGAAAGCAGAATTTTGCCAAGCAGGACTGCCAAGTAGATGTGATGACCTTGTGAATTCATTTGAGCTGAGGCTTCCCAGTATCACTGAGATCAAGGACCACGCACCTTCCCAGCCCGGGCAGCACCGATGGCTGCACAGTGGTCCTCATGGCTCTGTTGTGCTTCAGTACAGCAAATCGAAGTCCATCCTCCTGCCCAAGAGGAAGGCAAAGGGGATTAACCAGACCTGGCGTAAGCAGATGTCAGGACAACTTCAGGATGAGAAAGATCACATTCAAGGGGCCTGCCTGTAAGAAAACACCCTAGAAAGCTGAGACAAACTTAGGAAGATGATGCACAAAAGGTAAAGCACAGTAAGTATGGGTGAGCATTACCTAATTCAGAAGTCAGTTTGCTACAGTTTAATTGCCCTTCAAATTACAGTAGCCTGATGACAGTTTGCTTCTCCCAGGACCTTTACCAAACTGTCTCAAATTTCCCAGTTAGGAACAATTCTAGATCCATACTTGCCAAGAACAGGAAGAAATTCAGGCAAGCATTAGTAAGACACCATGCTAGCATGCTAGGTGATTGCCAAAAGTAGAACTGATGCTTTCTCCCTCTCCCTCTCCCTCTCTCTCTTTTTTTTTTTTTCCCCCTCTCTTGGAATTCAGCAAACAGGCTCAGAGGTCAAGTAGTGATGGCCTCAAAGGACTTTTTAATTTACTGCAGGTTTTGGGATTTAAAATGTCTGTGACAGTGCTATGATACTAGTAAAGATATAACGCTGTATCAGATTACTAGTGTGATTTAAATATCAGTGGATAGCCTGTGGTGAAAAGGGCATCCTTACTTGCTAGACCTATAAACTCAGGCCAGAAACTTTAAATTTAGTAGGAGTTAATCACTGGTTGACTATGCAGTTTTCTTCTTTTAGAATCCACATTGAATCATACGTACTGGCTGCTTAGAGATGGGGAAGAAAAAAAAAAAAAAAGACTGAAAAGCTGTGTGGTTTCCTTTTTGTTCTGATTAACAGTAACTAATCATCTTAATTTAAAATTTCTGACACTTGAGAAACAATAACTGTGGTTAGAGTTTGACTCTGTCGGAAAAACTTGCCATAAACCTGTATCCTCAGCTGTGTAAATGAGTACAGGTTCAAGCAATATTGTGCAGAAGGGTTTTTATGAGGACAGTTGCAGGAGAACAGGAGGTTGGGATAAAAGAGGTAAAATGCAGTCAGCTTGGGTGTCAGTAGACAGCAAGTCTGTGTGTATAGAGACAGTCACAAAACAGACCTTGGCAACTGTGAATCTCACATAAAAGTTGACCTAAACTACAAAGAAGTTATTTAGTAGATAGACAAAACAGAACATATGTATCTGCAGGCATCTGAAATTTTTTCAGATAAATTGCACTTTCAAATACAATGACTGCATTGACCCAACGACCAGTTAACCTTTATCAGAGGTGTAAAAGTCTAACAAAGACCCTTTATGTCTTTAAAGAACCATTCAATTTACCTCATTCACTGCTACTTTTTTTTCAGGTACACTCTCAAACCCCAGGCCCAAATTGTTTTGTGGGTTGGAAACGTGGGTTCGTGGATTAAACCTCCCTTTGTGCAGCTACATAAGATCCAGAAAAAGTTTGACTGCTAGCTAAGCCAAAAGAACAGGATTTATCTGCTGTAGCGACTGTCAGGGTGTGATGGTGCGGGCATTTTAATGCTCTGTTTGGAAAGAGGGTTCTGAGCATGTACAAGGAGAGCTCAAGATGTGCACAACAGTAGCATTGTTTATTGTTTATTGTAACAGCAGTGAGTATATTCAGTTTATCACAAAAGATATATTTTCAACGGGTTTCTTCTGAGTTAATAAATGCTTTAATTAACTCTAATAGCCTATTCTTTATACGGTTAGACAAATTATAGCTACATTTTCCATTGACTTAACTGTACCTAAAAAGCAAAAAGCCGCATGAAGTACATTTTGCATAGTAGCAAAGCCTTGTTTTCTTCCAACTCAAAAACAAGGAATCAAATAGCACAATCTGATGTAGACTCATACAAAAGCAATCTTAAAATAAAGCTTTGAGGCCTATGTTCTTAAAGATACTGTGTGGCTGAATAACAAAATGGTTTGGTTGCAGCTCTGTGCTACGTTTTCTTTAGCAGTGAGGCTGGTTTAAAAAGTCCTGCTATCCCCACCTCCTTCTCAGTCCTCCATGCACCCTCAGCGCAGGCAAAAACTGTTTGTTCAGCTGCACTGTGGATGTCATCACAGAAACGATCTGGGTTGAAAATAACCCCTAATTAAAAATAATTGAATAATATTCATTATCTAGGTTAGAAGACTGTCTCAAAACTGCTTTACACAGAATAGGGAGGGGAGGAGCAGAGGTGACTGTGACAAAGAAATAAAATGAGCTGGGAGGAGGCTTGGGGGGGGGGGGGGAGGGGATAACTATTGTTTTGAAAATTAATATTGCTGAAAAAAAAAAAAAAAAAAAAAAAACTTTGCAAAATGGGTCCGTGAGAGCTGCAGCAGCACACAGGGCCGGGCTTGCAGTGCCTTGCAGAAACTGGGGGTAAGATACTTTTATAGCGTATCAATGTCATGAAGTCAGTCTGTGACTGCAGTACTACTTCCCAAAAGTTTAATGGAGCATAGAAATAAATATAATACTGCATAGTATTTTAGCTTTAATTAGAGTTGTAAACTATTACTTCTCAAAGTTGCCTTTTGTCATACAGTTAGGGAAAAAAAACTTCAGAACTGCTGTAATGTAGTCGTTGGTGCTATCACCCATTTTGTTTTTTATATAGATGGAGCAAAAATACCTGTTCCAAATGTGTACTATTATGTAAATTACTTTTTATTAATTTTAATTTAGACTACTGAATTTATGCTACCTCAGTATTATTAATAAAGAAAATAAGTGTATGAATGCAGTTCCTTACTTTGCTTAAAACAGCATTTTTGCTTTAAACAAATTTAATAATAAAATAGTTTTATTTTAGTAATTATGTTTATAGTGGACTTTGCTCCTAACTACCGTAGAAATTTAGATATTGAAAAAAAATGTAAATAACTCAATACCTTATGCCCACTGAAATATTTTCTATCAAAACTCCCACAGTACTTTATAGAAAGTAAGCTATGGGAATTAATTTTAATATGATCAATAGACTGCTTACCAAAAAAGGTATTTGCTCTGTGCCAGGAATATACTCAACTGGCTGGCTGGTTGTTTTGTTGTTTATTAAAGGGAAGTTAAAACTTTTATCTTTAAAAAAAAAAAAAAAAAAAAGTGAATACTAAAGTAGATCAACTATACTTGTAGCTAGTTAACTGCTTGGAATTTAAAGACAATGCTGCTTCCTTCATCATGGGTGATAAACTTTTAAAGAAAGTTCTGGTAATATAGTGACATCAGAATTACTGATTCCAGTAAGATAATACAGGAGTTAAAAAAAAAAAAAATACTAAAATGAAGGATCTATTTTTCCTAAGGAAAATCCTAAGGAGACATCAGTCTTAGAGAAGACTTTGAACAGTTTTTCTTCTTTGTGCATTTCAAGCAGTTCCTGTTTCTACTCCCTATTGCAAATGCCAAACTATTCTGCATTTAAGAATATTAGTCTTTTGACTTCCATGCAGAATCAAACTGGAAGAAAAAAAATGGCGTTTTTCTTTTTCTGGGTTATTCTGTTCAGCAAACAGTTCACCATCCAGCTACACAGTTACATGACTGAACAGAGCAAACAGCACTGGAGGAGGTGTAAGTTGTAGAGGACAAGGAACCTTTCTTCTGCCCCTTTTTTCTTCTCTATACCACAGCTGGCAGAAGGGAGGACATACATGCACCTCACCAGTTGAGGATCAGTCTTGTATTTTAGTGTGAACTGACCTTCACAGGTAGTTAAGCAAGTATGCCAGACAGTGAACTAAAGCAGTTCTGTGTGCCAGCAGAGGAGATGGCAGGACAGCTGGGAGTAGCAATGAATTAAACCATTGCAGCTGTTTTCCTCATTGTGCTTCAATCAGAGCTCTTAATTAAGTATACCATGTGTTGAAAAATATACCATCCTGCTAGGTAATTTGTTCCAATACTAAACTTCATGACAAAAATTACAAATAGACATTTTTCTGAATTTTGCTGACATCTTCCCATCACTGACCTTTTTAAGTCAGTGTCTATCAGTTTCAGTCCTAGAATTCAGTATTTAGAACTTCAGTAGGATTTTTGAAGGAGTGTGGGCTAGAACTTGGATGTTTCCTAGCTCTCTGAGCTACCTTATAAAGTAAGGAGGAAGTGCTAATTCAGGATAAGAAGTTTCAGGAAATGGCAGTACGGAATTAAGAAAATACCAGCTAGGCTATTTATCTTTAAGGAAGAGTCCATAAATAATAATTAATACTCTAACATTCCGATTATAAAGCAGATGAAGATAAGCAGAACAAGCAGAGTATTCTACTTCAAGTAGTGTGATCCAGAAGCTCACAGTAGATTATAACTTTACAATGTAGTTAACTCAAAGAAGGAAACAGTCTGGATAACTAATCAAAATACCTGTTTTTAGCATCAAACAGGTTATTTTTGCCTAAAAATTATAAAATCATTTCCCAAACAGAAATAGATTAATCCTGGCAAGTGTACTCTGACCATGAATTTTAACATCTAATCCCAACTAATCTCGAGTAAAAATCTTGGACCTCCTAACTACAGCAATTAATACAGGAAGTAGACTTAAAAGGACATCTACATACAAAGGAAGCTTCATTGTACAGCTTGATTGAATCTGAACTGTGTTGTCTTTAGACTTTGAACGATGAGAAAACAAATGCAAACTTGTTTAACATTTGCCTACGATTGACTACGGATGAGGTAATAATTACCTTCAAATCTTTCCCTCTGAATGGAGTATTTCTGGAGTTCTCTCAGGCCTCAAATATAAAAAGACTAATATAGAGAGATTTCTATTCTGAAATTGTGATGACATTTTTACTGTAAACATGTTATATTATTAGGACCTATGAACTGCAAGCATGTTAAGTTTTCCAGTACATTTTGAACTTTAAAGAATATACCACAAAAACTAGTAGAGATTGTAAGTTTCAAAGCAAGGACTGGAGTGCTCATACCCTCAATTAATCAACAACTCTGAATGTTTAATAATAGTTGGATCTAATCTCAGTCAAGAGCCAGTTATGAGTCACATATGTTTGTCACTTGTCTAACTGTATTAGACATGATTTTTGTTATAGATATGCTTAAATAAGATAGAAACTTGAGTGGTTGCAAACACCCACTTTAATTTTGGCATAAATCCGAGTTACTGATGAAAGGAACTGGACTGCCTCTAACCTAACGGAGAGGAAAAATGAATTACAAATAGTTTGTAGTTCAGGTCATTGTTCTAGTTCTTTAAACAACAATGAAAATGGCTGTGCCAACCCAAGGATAAAGGCAGGCAGCAAGAGAAGAAGGTGAAACTACCTGCTTCTGCAACAGGCTGGGTTTATGCTAGATTAAAGTGAGCATATAAATACAGCCTTAGAAATGAAACTTGCTGGCTAGAAGAGGCTGCTTCCTCAAATACGTTAATGATTTATTTATATAATTCAAGCCACAAGGGAACCCTTAACAAGCTTTGTCTGCTTTCTGGGTAAGAGATGGCTCCACCTACTCATGCACTTGAAGCATTAGCTTTCATAATAATTTTATTGTGCTTGGAAACAATCTTTCAGGATAAAATTAAAATTATCCACTGACTAAACCAGAATTCACGGAAATTTGCAGGAGGGGAAGGAACTAGAATCTCACTCTGAAGGGAACATGAGGGAAAGTTTTGGTCTGAAGATTGCGCGAGCCCCCAGATCTTCATTCTCTTCCACAAAGACAAGCCTAAGGAAAGCAGAATAAAAACACCCAGACAGATCTCCGAGCAAGCACACTGACAGCTTAGCAATATGAAGAGAGTGAAACCTTTATATTTTTGTAGACTTCATTTTAGGAAATGTGGTTTTACTTTAAATAATTATCACATTTTTATACAGTGTAAATACATTGATTAAACTTAAGCACCTGGTAACTGTCAATTACTAAAGCATTCCATTCCTACTGATGCTAAAACTGCGGTACTGCTCAGGATCACAGAGCGCGTTTTAGGACTATTCATGCTAAGAAGCCATGATAAAAGTTGGTAAAAGCTGCTGTGAGAAAGAAAAGTCTTGTGATTATTAACATTAGCCAGAGGCTCACTGCATTAATATGATGGTGAGGAGAGTGTGTGAACCCTGAGGTTTTCCCATGGAGTCTCTTATGATAGTGTTCAAGTTAAATCACTATGTGGGTGCAGCTGCTTCAAATAACTATGTAAGAATCAAGTCCAGCTATATTGCAGTGAGTTAATGTTTAGCTTTTGCTTAAGGATAATGTTAAAACCTTATTACTTGCTCAAGTAACACAGAGCTTCTTTCAAAATAAATTTGTTATAATACTTTATTATATTTATAAAAGTGCACATCAGGGCATCCTGAAGATTTCAGATTTCTCTCAGTGGTTTACTATTCTCCTTATTAGTCTCATACTTTCATTCATTTTATGTCCAGAATTACTGGATGCTTCAGCACATGTAACAGCTGTTATTTTTTTCTGAGTCATGCTTAGTAGGTAATAAGCACCAAGTTGTCACAGTACTGAAAGTGATCATATGAAGGTATTATAAAACCGCATTTACCTTTAACACTGAGTGAAAAACAGTGCACGTGTATAATCATCAGTGGATTTCTCTCTCACTAAATCTGTGCATCACAATATCAACTCAGTGTTGATACAGCTGGATAAGAAATATTAACAGGTAGCAATAAATCAGTGTAACTTTTACTGTTTTGGCATTAAGACATAACAAAGTGTTGGCACTGGCTTACAAAAATGAATAATGTGTGAAACGCAGAATGGAAAGGTATGTGTGAATGGAAAGGATGTTCTGTAAATACATCAGTACGATTTATTTTCAATCTCTGTTGCTTTTTCTGCATCTGTCCCCCAATCTTTAGAATGTTCCTTTGGTTTTATACACCCCCTCAATGCCATGGGCATTGCATCTACTGGGGCCTAACTGGCAATTTGGTGTTTAACAGGTAGCCGAAAAAGGCTGAAATAGCATCTAGCAAAGCCTGATCACAAAGAGTACTTAAAGAATAACTAAATACTTCAGTGCTGGCATAAAGCACCTGCTCTCACAGATGACTAAGAGATCGTGTACTAAGTGAAAAATATATCCCCTAATGAACATATGCCAGGAACTGTTTGGATCCAGATGTAACAAGAATGAAACATTTAGATCCTGGCCAGCCATATGGGAGACCCACATTTCATATTAATCCCAGCCTCTTGTTCCAAGGGTTGGCATGGAGCACTGGATGAAGTAACTGCTAGAGATTATTCAGCAAAACGTTTAAATGTCTGCTCTGTAGTTTCCTCTTGTGTTGCCTTTCCGTTGCGTGCCCATAATCTAGCTAAGCTTGTGCAAACCACTGAACTGTAGAGGGAGGTGATGCAGAAAGCACAGCCATCTGGGCCTGCCTGAATAGGAAGAGAAAAAAAATGCTCTGACTGTGAGAGTCACTGCCTGTTATTAAAGCCAGAATTGCTTTTACAGGAGTGCCAAATCTTACTAATTAATTTTCAGATTTATAGTTCAGAGTGAGTCTGGCAGTGATTAGATTATTCAAAAAGCGGTCACGGAGTGTTCTTAGATCTTGAAGTACGACTCCCTTTAAATTCTGAAGACTTTTAATACTTTGTGACCTCCTAACATTTGGTTTCCAGATACACATCTTTCCTTGCCAGAAAATCATAACTTATTCTTACACTAGCATTTTCATAACATTTCTTTTAATCAAAGCAGCTTTCTTTGGTACACGTACAGAACAAAAAAGGCCACAGAATGTTATGGTCATTTCATTATTTTTATCCCCACACTGTGGCATTATCCTTTTGCCTAAAGTCCCACTGCCAAAAAGCATCAGAGCTGGAGTCTGCCAGCTTCTGACTCTAAAGACATTGTGTTAAAAAACTAACCAGTTATATATGCAAGGAGACAGAACAAAATTAAATGCAACGTAACAAAGGACAATTTTACTTGAAGTTAGCAATGTTCCCACTAATTCAATTGGACTGGGACTTCCCACAACATGTGAAGCCTTAGGAGACCACATGGTAAAGAACTGATGGGTTATTCTGTCCCACTTGTAAGACCTGATGTCCCTCAAGTGTTAATGCTACACCACTCCATGGCCACCTGTCTCTCTGAACAAATGGCCAAGGAGTGAGGAGGAGTGGTGCTGGGGACCGCTGCCACATGCATACACTCAGCAAGGCCCAAGTCACTCCCTCATGCCCTGGGTGGCAAGCGTGACACCAGTTACCTAACGTTGTGGTCTAGTCCAGTGGTACTTACGGGTGCTAGCAGAGGCAGCTGCCATGACAAAGGTAGTCACAAACGCACATTTTTATTTTCCTTCCAGCAGTAAGCCTGCTGTTGAACACTGTCAGTGCTGCAGGAGTGCCGGAAGGACACAGAGGTACGCACCTGCTGTCCAGAGCGTGCTGGCTGGGACTTAGGGGCCAGTGTGGGGCAGCCGGCGGGCAGGAGGCCGGGGGCTGCGGGGGTCGCTGGGCCAGCCTCTCCCCGCTACTATGAGTGAAATGCTCGGCCGGGGCTGCGGCAGCCCCGCCGCTGTCTAACGGCCGGTCGGTGACGGGCGGCGGGCTGCCTGCAGTGACCGGGACACGTTATTCATTAACAGGCTCCTCCGTAGTTCTCCCCGGGCTGGGCGCTGGGGGCTGAGCGCTGTGTGGCGGCCGGTACCTGCCCCGTCCCCGCACCTCGCCGCGGTGCACCCGCGCCGGCCGCGGGCAGGGACCGGAGCCAGCGGCGGTGCCGCCCCGCGCCCCGCCCCGCTCCCTCAGGCCGCCGCCTTCCCCCGCCAGCCGGCGGCAGCTGCCCGCCCTCCGCGCGCGGCGCCTGACAGCGGATCCCGCTCGGCGGCCGGCGGTGCTGTGCCGCGCTCCTCCTGCTGCTCGCGGCCGGGCCGGCGGTGCGGCTCTGCCGGCAGGCCGGGCTGGCGGGGAAGCGCCGCGCCGCCCCCCTCTCCGCCCCGCCGGCTGCGGGGATATGCCATTGCCATGGCGAGGCGGCTCTTCCCGGGGGCCTGGCTCCGGCAGCCCCACTACGCGCAGGTAGGCCGGCGGCGAGGCCGCGGGTGCGAGGCGGCCGGTGCCGGCAGCCTGCCGTTCCCTCCCGGGCGGGCGTCCCCCGCAGCGCTCCTTGCGTCACTCGGCCCGGCCCGGCCGGGGCCGAGAGGTGGCCGGGTCCCTGGACGGCGCGGGAGCAGGTGCGGGCCGGGCTCGGGGCCACCGCACCTCCGCCGCCCCTTTCTCCTGCCCGCCGGGCCGGGCCGGGCCTCCTGGGCCCGAGAGGCTGCGGGCCGGGCCACGCCGCCGCCCGGCTCCCTGAGCCCCCTGGGCAGCCGTCCCCGTTTCCTTGGCCGCCCCGGCGGGTCGGTGCAGTGGGCACGGCGCCTGGGGGCACGCTGCTGGCCGCGCTCTGCCACACGGCCCGGTACACGCGTGGGGTGCTGCAGCTCCGTATGTTCCAATCCAAGTTGGAAGGGACCCGCAAGGTCCAACTCCTGGGTCCCCAAAGGACCGCCCAAAAGTCAGACCATATGTCAGTGTTGTCCAAATGCTCCTTGAACTCCACCAACTCTGTGCCGTGTCCCCTGCCCTGGGGAGCCTGTCCCAGTGCCCGACCACCCCCTCAATGAAGAACCTTTTCCTAACACCCAGCCTGACCCTCCCCTGTCCCAGCTTCAAGCCAGTTCCTCAGCTCTTAAATTCAATTATAGTTAACGTGAGTGTTTGAGTTGGTGGGGATTAATACAATATTTGCTTATATGCTACTTATGGCTGTCATCTATTCCTATCTTATTAAATGTTTTCTGATTGTTGGACTAAAAATTTGAACTTTGTCCTGATGCGTCTTAAAGTCTCTAATGTGTTAATTCCTTCTCATCTGGAACTTTTCTGATCCCATTCTCTTTTTGGACCTGCCTAAAATGGGATCTAAAATCCAAAGAGAAGTGTACAGACACAGGTATAACCTTATCTTCTTTGGCATTTGTTTTATGGTATGTATAAGCAAATCTAGGTCAAATATCACTTGATTTGTAGACCAGAAAATATTCTCCTTGAACTCTTTACCAGAGTGGATACTTGTGCAGCATTTGGATTCCCGTAGGAGAAAGTCTCTGGGACAAATAAAAATGAATTCACAGTATGTGTGCTACCTTTCAAACTAGGATTCTGTACATTGTCTGTCTTCTTTGCCTTGATGATAAGTCTGTCTCTGATCATTGTGTGCTGATGTTGGATAACTTTTTCTCCATTTGTCGCAGTGTTTACTTTAAGGCCTTTCCAGCACGACGTGTGATTTTAAAATCTCTTAAGAAACTGCCAGGTCATTTATTAGAAAAGTCGAAGAAGTCAAATATTTGTTTCTGTTGCAAATTTTAAAAATATTTCTGCTTGTGCTTTCTCACCCTGGAAACTACTGGAGTCTTCTACACACCTGTTTTGAGGAGAGCTAGTAAGAGCTTTGTAAACGTTAACTTATTTTTCTGTGTTACAAAGTGAATGCGTGTTGGTAATTGATGCATCTGCAGAATGGTAGCAAGCTATCAATATATTGACTTGTGGCAGCATGCTACTGTTGGTACGTGACAAATGTATTCATGGTTCAACTCTCCTAATTACTCTCTGAGTGCTCTATGGAGATTTTTGTCTCCAGAGGCCAACGCTCCCTAACTAAATGCTAGACTTAACTTTCTGAGATGTAGCTATGAGTGAGAGGGGAGTTCCAGGACTTGTGCGGTGTTGCTATGCAATATTTAATGTAGCACACCAGGGAAGATGACTGTACCATGGAAAGCATTGCTGACTGACTTCCAAATGTTATTGGCTGGTGTTCCATTCTTTTTGAAAACTGTTGTGAAGTGAGTTGATAGAACATCAAGTTCTGCAACGAAGAATTTAGTACCTCCTCTATCTTTTCTGCTGCAGTACGAGTGGGATGTTATGAGCTGGTTTGCAACTGATGCTCTTATGCCAAATGTGCTGTTATTATTTATTGTCAGTATTTGACATGTTCTTTAGCTTGCATGCAGAATGGTAATAATTTGATCTTTCTAGTGAAGGGCAATATGCTGCCAATTATCATCAGCTCATATAAAAATGAGCTGGGCAAACTTCTGGACATCCTGCTTCAGTTCAAAACTTAGAGGTTAGAGATGCACAGGTACAACAGTGCCAAAGTTTCAACACAAAACAGTAGCAACTATGAAATACAAAAATTTCCCGGTGCTTGGACTGTAAGGCTTGTAAATAAGACTTGTAATAGTGAAACAAAACAACAAAAAATTCCAGACCTGACAAACTTCTCAACAATACTAAATACCGCCAAAAACCAAACCAAAACCAAATTTATTGGATCTTACAATTGGGTGACTTACACTTTTCTACAGCTGTGATTTAGGTTTTGCAAGGAGAGGCTAGTATCCCAAATTGATGAAACTGTCCTGAAGTTCTTTCTGATAGCTGTAGTTAATAATTGGGATATGAGGCTGAGGGCAAGCCAGCAGTATTGCGCATGTCAATATTCATGCAAAGGACTCTTCCAGGCTTGGAAGCTTTCTGGCTGCTAGAGGTTCTGGACCAAGTTTGCAGATCATTAGGGACATCCTGTCGACTTCAGTAACATAAAAGACACTGTCTTTGAAGGACTAAAGAATGAACAAGTTTTCAAGCCCCATATAATGTATCATCATCATTTTGTATAAGCTTTTAATCCTTTCGTTGTTGTTGTTGCTTAACCTTTTAAGGGGGAACATCCTGCTTTCTGGGGATTGTTATCCCTTTTGAATTTCAAACGATAGGTCCTGTTGGATTATTCAGGATACAAGTAATTTGAGGCAATAGCATAATCTTAAGTGTGCATTGTATGCTCTTAAAAATGTGAATGTGCCCAGGGTATGGCATCCAAGACAGCGTGAGCTAATATTTTCAGAGGTTATGTCAGCCTACCTGAAGTGCATCCTATGATCCATAAATCAACCTGAACACTGAACAAACCAGCATTTCTAGCATGATCAGCTTACAATTTTTATCTGTTCTTTCTTGTTGCCAACGTGGAACAAACTGAGAGAGCGATTTGGAGAGGATTACTAGACAATGATTATGTGAAATACTTTGGACAATGAAACTGTCTATAGTGTAAAACTAATGAACACTTTTATATCCCTTAACCATAAGAATGTTTTAAATAAAAAGTATACTTATCAAAAAATTGGCAAATAGTTATGTTGCATTTTGATCTGCTACTCTCCATATGCTTTGGAGTGCATCCAGGCTTGAATTTTGCCAGAAGTGGTTTCCAGTTCTGTTCCAGGGAATGAATGTCTAATTATTATTCAGTGCGTATGACTTAGCAGAATGTACAAATGATGGATGAAGTTGATGCCGTAATAACCTTTTAAGTATCCTTTACAAGTGCTTTCCTTCTTCTGTGTGTTCCCTGGCTCGTGTGTAAAGTCTTGTTGGAAGAGTGGAGCAGAATAGAGAAATTGTATTTCCTAGTTTTGAATTTTCTTTGTTTTTTATCACTTCAGAACTGTCAGTCATTCTGACGTTTCCTAGATGAAGTGGGCTAAACGTGTCTAGACTGATTTTAAAATGGAAGTTTGGTAGGGAGAATTCATGGGAAGAACAAAATAATGATCAGACCTTTTGCTGACTCTGATAAGGAGGTCCAGAATAAAATAATGCCCCCTGAATCACAACCACAACAGAACCTTGTGGTCTTCTGCAAGCAGGTGTGTGCTTGTGTCCGTGCTCTGAACTGGCAAGACGTGAGTCCCGCCGGTCAAGAGCCACACAAGTATGCATTGGCACAGTGCTGAGCCCGGAATAAATACAGCTTCTCCAGAACTTCATGCCAAGTGTATGATGTATTCAGATGGCATCTAGGGAGGATTTTCTGTCCCAAATGCATTTTCTCTGTCTTTGTGAGGAGGAGGACAAATTTGGATAAATGCGGATAATATGGTATTATTTCTTGTGCTATGAATATGGTCAATGCTCAGCAGTGGTCCTGAGGCTTGCAGACCATTGCTAGTCTCTGAGATTGTACTAAATGGTATGCGTTTAAAGAAGTTGCTTTAAATAGCCCTTTGGTTTGAAGTTTAGTGTTGTAAACATTCATGGAAGCAGTCAGCAAGAAACTGTGGGGAAGGCAGGGGGGTTGTTGTCCCAGAAAATGTTGGTTTCTAAGTATTTTTTTATAAATGAAACAGTTTTGCCTAAAATTGATTGTTTATTTCAAATGTTCTTTTTTAGATTTTACCAGTGTTACTGTGTTTTGTAGTATTTCTGTTCTACAATATTAGGGTTACTAGAAATTGCTAAAAAAGAAGAAGCTCACTCCCTAAAGGAAATCACTACATCTTTTCTTTCAGATAGATGAAAGATAATCATTAGAACTTACTTGCAATGATTCCTGATTCATTGGAACTTCCTATTATTCCAGGAGGGGGGCAGAATAAAGAAAATAGTTTTATTAGAATTTTTTGGTAATCCTATTAATAAAATAATAGAGAAGAGTCTTGTGACAGGCTTTACAAAGACCATTGTCAGAATTGTCTGTAGAAATGAAAAAGTGATAAAAATCATTTTTAGTTTTCCCTGTAGGTGTTCTGCAATGTTTTATTAAGCACTGGGTAATTAAATAGCTATGAAAGGTTCACTTCTAAAAAAGAAAATCAATTTGGAAGAAACAAATACTCTTTTTCTTACTCAAACTTTGCCCCAAGCATGCTGTTCTATGCAGACTGATTTTCCAGACTGGCTACAGCTGTGGAACAATAATCCTTCATATATTTTCATTTAGTTTCTGTAAATCACATCTGTGCCCTTCTTGTGGTTGCTTGTTCATAATAATTTGCGACTCATGTTTTTTTCTGAAGTTTTATGAGCTTCTGTTTCTCACAGATGTTGCTTGAATTACTGAAAACTGCCTACCATTATGGTTGGTACCCCTTCGTGTTCGTGGGTAGAATTTCACATAATAGAAGTTGTCATGTTACTTTGAACCTCTGAAAGTGTGTGTGATGGAGTTAAAGATCCAGATTTGGACTTGTGTGAGCTAGAAAGCCCTAGAAGATGTGCTGGCGGTTTGAAGTAAACATATCCAGAAACTCTGTGCTGATGCAATTTTTATCATAGATCATTTTTATGTGTGGTGTTGGGAATCAAACTGTGGAATCTATTTCAGATTATGACAGGTTCTGTTAAATCATACTTCTTCGGACAAACAAAACTAAAAATTGCTTTTAAGGAAAAGCACGTGGAGTTGCCAGAACATCTGATGCAGAAGAAAGGAGGTGTCTTGCAATAGCTTCTGCGTTGGTTTGATTAATTTGTTTCAGGGCAATATCCATCTTATAGACAAAAGTTGAAGTAAGATTGTGTGTGTATTTTCTGTTTTTGTTTTGGTTTTGTTTAAGTGAAATGTGCAATAGGGTGGGAACTGGAAAATGATCCCTAGGTAAGCTGGGCTTTCCCATTTGGAAGGAGTAAAAAGGGTCAGCCCCTCCCCATCCTACATGAAAAGTGGCCATTGGTGAAGCTGTTTCATCTGAACACTACCAAGCAGCGGTCCTGAGTCTATTCAGTGAGGATGCTGAATGCTAACACCAAAAGGGAGGTGAAAGTAGGCACTGAGATAAGCAGAACAGCTCACACCTGTCAGAGCTGCTTCTGGCTTTTCTCTACATGAAGTGATGATCTCCCCCTTGTGGGAAAATTCCACTAAGACACAAATCTTCCTCCTTGAACTTCGTGTTAGAATAAATGAGTTACAGATGGATCACAATACTGGAATAAAAGGAGTTATCAACGCAAGGCTTGGCCATCCTTAGGGAGATACCGGTGTCCACAAAGACATTTTGTTTCTCAATAACTTGTTGTGCACATGGATTTTGGAAAGAAATGGTGGGGGCCATGGTTTCACTTTATCATCCTCTTTGTCTGACTTGAATAACAGAATTTAAAGGCAATGTAGAATACAATATGGGCTGAACATGGACTTGGACTGTATGAAATAGGTCCTCTGTATGCTGCCCCAAGGAAGCTAAGTAAACCTAACATTGAACCTTTATCAGTGTAATCGTAAGTATTGGCAGTCGTTCACATACTTCTTTGGCATATGATTTTTAGCATGGCTGAGATGTAAATCAGGTTCTTTTATGCTGCAAGAATAGACGTTCTGGTTGCAGTTTGTTTATAGATAGTAGCCTTGAAAAGGAAGAAAGTAGGAAATGCTATAATTGAATAGTTTGTGTTGACTTGATTTTTTTTTCTTCTCTTAAAGATTTGCAAAGTTGGTCCTGCCTTAGTGTTGCAGCCTGCCCTTTTGAGGGTAAAAGGGGAAAGCCATGAACATGGTGTTTTACGTGAATTAAATTATGCCACTTGGATTGGAAATATTTTTTGGTTTATATTTAACCAGTGCTGTTATTTACTTTATGAATTAAATAGTATCTAGAAGAATGGATCTTGGAGGGAAAGTGTTTCCTTCAAAAATATGTACAGGGCATGTTAAGATATGAGATGATTTCTGCTAGGATTAAAAAAATAATAATTTGAAGAAACGTAACTTCTTAAATGAAAGACACTAAAATTAAAGTACATGAGAGAGAGAAGGCATCCAGCTTTGCTATTGAGTTCCTAATTTATGATGCTCATACTGTTGGGCTACTAACTTCAAAAACATTTCTGGAGAAAGCTCTGATGTGAAGGAATTGTCAGTATGCCATCTGTCAGCCTTTCCAGCTGCTGCGGGCTGAGTGCTGGATGGAGTATAGGAGATTGATGTTCTCTCTTGCTGCCGGTAGTGCTGCATCGCAGTGGCTGTAGCCTGAGGAGAGTGGGAATTTGGGTAGGAAGGAGATGGACTTACTTGAAAGTCCAAACAAGATCTTTTCTTGTGTGTGCACGTGCTGGCAGCAGACCTAGGTAGAAGAACACTGTGCTATTTTAAAACCTAAAATAAGGTTTTTAAGCATGCTGCCCGTACCTTAGCTACCCCACCTCATTATTTGACTATTGCAAGCTTGCAGTGTACGTCAGTTTTCATGCAGAGCCTGACCCCCAGAATACGAGATCTAAGTGTGTTTGCTTCTACGGACTCTGGTCTGTGCTGGTAACCTCTGGCAGAGGATGTGGGCAAAACAGTGGAAATGAGAATAATGGGCAGCTGTTTGCTCAGCTGAATAGAACTTAATCCTAACAAAAAGGTGAGTACAAAAACTAATGACCATGCCTTCACTGAATAGTTAACAGTAACTGAATATAATCTGATTTTCTCAAAATACTGTGCTTTAATTACAAATAGCTTTTGTATTCCTCTTCTGATGTTGCTGTTTCTCATTGTGTTTGCAGAGGTGAAGGTTATTCTTTCCGTTTGCTGCTGTATTGAGTTAGAGAAACATTAGGCCAACGTAAAAATAGATGAATGACTCACATAGATATTATCAGGAACTACTCTACGGAGCACTCATTGGTATTATTGCCATGCTGAAGCCACTAAAAAAAAAGTTAAACTCTAGCTTACGAAAGCGTATTTTTTATGGGGTATAAGAACAAATGAAAATAAATAATTACAGTAGACATTAAACCTGAATGACTATAATGTCATGTTTATTTGTAAGTGCTAAAATTGTTATGTATTGTCTGCTCTTCAACCAGTAGTAAGTGGGAAGGTGGAAAAAAACCACAACCACCACCAAGAAAACACATTGTGTTCTGCAGACTGTCTGAGGAAAATGTGTTTGTGTGCTTACAACACAGCCAGACCAGGCAATCCATCCATGCTGTACGTTAAATGTTTTGGCTCTGCTGGTCTCACACACCTCTCAGTTCAAAACTGTGCTCCAAGAGACCTCTGCTGGCGGAGTGACTGCCTCAAGACTGGTAACGTGGCCTGCCTGGGACAGCCCTGCTGGGGAAGAATAGGTCTTGGTTGCAGCTTTTTGTTTATTTTGTGTATTGAAACAGCATGATTGAGTGCAAAGAATAAGCTCTGCAGAGAATCCATCTGCCCTGCTCACAGCTTTCTTTTGGTACTAGAGGTGAGAACAGGGAACAAGACATGCTCCTACTGCTTTGCCACACCGTATCTGCTGGCTTCCCCAAGCTGTGAAGGACGAGTGTGTGTGACGAGTGGGTGACAAGTGAATTCTGGAGGTGGGCAGTAGCTGAGGGCAGGGGTTCTTCAGCATGAAAGTTGTGGTTGGAAAACTGAAGAAGCAAGATGGAGCCCTGAGCAGTGCTGGGAACTGCTGCCTGAGAAAGGATGACAGACAGTGGAGGAAGACTGAAGCCTAGGCCAGTGTTGCAGTCAGAGGGGATGAAAACAGACTGGAAATGGCTGGAAGAGAATAGCAGATGACATGTGGCTTGAGAGGACTGGCTAAGCAAACACCTTGGGATGGATACTGAAAAGAAAAAACTAATAGGTGAAAATTATAAATGACTAAACATGGAAAATGGACAGGATGAAAACAAAGACAAGCTCCAGCTGAGCATGAACTCGGATCTCTTCTGTATGGGGAAAATTATTTCTGAACTGATGGGTAAAGTATCAGTTCTCATTTACTGCTGGTTCATGTCTCAGATGACTCCTGCTGCTCCTCATCCGTCTGCCGAAGTAGCATGGCTTCCAAGAAAGTTTGTGATTCTTAATGTTATAACCTTGTAGATGTGGTATTTTTAGACTAGGAAATAACATTAAAATCTTGGCATTCTTTCATTTTAGTAGTGTTCTTCCAAAGGGAAGGGCTTATATAAAGCATTTCTCTTTTGATGTTCCCCAGCCCTTTGCCTCCAGTTTTGTTTTTCTGTTCTGTGTTCACCAGCCTGTTTCCTCCTAAGTTTTCTAAGCAGTTTCTAAATGTGCTGTAAACCACACACCATTATTGTTGGTCTCCTTTTGTACTCCTTCCAGTTTGTAT
Source organism: Oxyura jamaicensis (assembly GCF_011077185.1). Classification (NCBI taxonomy): domain Eukaryota; kingdom Metazoa; phylum Chordata; class Aves; order Anseriformes; family Anatidae; genus Oxyura; species Oxyura jamaicensis. Next base: position 1,057,438 of record NC_048900.1, on the reverse strand, counting down.
CCATATTATGGATAACAAGCCTTACAGGAAATTACATGTTACTCCAACTAAGGTCTTTGTGGCTCTGAGGAAAACGGTTTAAATTGTTTCTTTCTAAAACACTCCCAATGAAATACCTTAAAAGAAGAACTGGTTGAAGGGACTTTCTGGTCAAGATGCATCACCAGAAAAAAAACAACAGTTAAATCTTTTTTTTTTTTAACCAGGTAGTTTTAGGATAGAGTCAAGTGAGTGTGTGCAAAGGCACAGGGATTCACCTTGATGAGGTGGGCTGCAGCCATCCAGCCTGGATCACCCACCTCTGGGTGTTGTGGGTCTGCCCTTTGTTTAGTTCTTCCAAGAGGAAATGGCATTGGTGGTTTGTCATGTTTTTACAAGTACTTGTAAATGATAAATGTAGTCTAGCATGATAATCCGTTGGTTCTCTACAGCTCTTTCCAAAGTGTAGATTGAAGCTTTCTCTAAAGCAGTTTTCTTCCATCTATTTCCTTCTCTAGTGATACGTAAAAAACGTGGGTACTCAAGCACTTCTATTTTTCATGTGGCCAAAATCTTTGAAAGTCTTTTTGTTTGTTTGTTTTAGTAAATGTGTGGATACTCTTATTGCATGTTCCTCTTAATCCATGTTTATATTAAAGATGTGTACAGTTCCATTAAACTATCAGACATCTACCCTACCGTAATCAGTTTTTTAATTTGAAATCCTGGTAGCACATCTTAGACAGGATAAACAAAACATTTAAGTTATTTAATGATAAACAATAATAGTCTTACTTGTGGATGTTTAGAGAAGAGCAAGGATTCTATAAATATGATTTACTGTGGGTGGGTACGTTTTTTTTCCAAGTGACTTTTTGATACATTAATATGCTATGTATGTTACAGAAAGGAATGTTAATTTACTCTCTTCAGCAATCTAAAGGGTGAATGATAAGTATTGTTTGCAGTTTGTTGCCTTTAAACAGGCTTCACTTGTAACACTGGCAGTGGAGGAGCAAAACTTCAGAATAAGGCCACAGTTTTAAAAGGTTATTATCAAAATTAGATGAGGATATTTCTGCCTTTTTTTTTTTTTTTTCCATGATGTGCTATCCCACAACTGTGCTGACACAACTATTTGCAGGGTTGTTCTGTGAATCAGATCAACTCCCTGTTTTCATCTGTGGTGTAGACTCACAGTTTGTTGGGCGTCATTACGATGACTGTTGTCTTCAGTATGGAGATGCAAGGAAGCAGTACTGGGCAGTTTATGTAGTGAAATTGCAGCCGCAGCAGGTCCAAAGATGTGATTGCTCTGTTTTAGTTCCAGTTTTTAAAAGCAGAAAAAATTAGAATTTGACACAGTTTCTGACCTGTTTACCTGTCAGTGAAGTTCCTGTGGCTCTATGACCAGGTCATCGTGTGACTTTTCATCTGAAATGTGGATAATCATGGCCTAGTATATAAAGTGGACAAGTGCATGTACAAGATCCTATGGAGAAAAAAATCCACTTAGAAATCAAGACTCTTGCATTAGACTTGTATATAAGTACATTACAACTCTCATTTACTTCAGTAAGATGACTGAAGTTGAGGGTTGTTCCCAAATGAACTGTAGTGATGCTTTTTTTTTTTTTTAACTGTAGCTTTGAATGTGCAGATTTAAACAAGCTTCAGTAGATCACATCAAGAGTATATTAAAATATTTTTCTTCTGTTGTAGGAGAGGAATATGAAATTGTGATGAGGGCAGTGGACTGAGACTTTGAGATCTACATTTAGGTATGAGTCATTGCCTTTGAGGCCTTGGGTGTGTTGATCTGCTGCTTGTCCTCAGGAAGTGTTCACCCTTTTTTGTACTTACGTTTACCTTTGTGCAGAGATTGTGTTTATGTATTCATTAGCATCTTGGAGCCACAAACATTATTTGATTTGGATTTTTGTGGTATTGTGTGTTTTGGAGTAACACAAAGCATCAAGAGCAATATTTATGCTAGAGCTGCCTGAAGGCCATACAGGCGTGCTCTTGCTTTTCTGTGTAACTTGTTGGGTTAATTTATTGTGCTGTTCACTTCAGGCATTTTGGTGGTTTTGCTTGCGGGGTGGGATGGGTGAGTGAGAATTGAGATTTCCTTGGACTGAGGCCTTTGATGTTAGTAGCACTGTTATCTTAGGGTCATTTGGGCATACCTGTTTTTCTAAAAATACAACCAGAATGCTCTCATCCATTCTTTTAGAATGAGTCATATCTTTAGGATTGCAGTAACAGTTAAATACACTTGCTTTTAGAGTTTGGGATTGCTCTTTTCCATTTTAAAGTTTTAAAACGCCTTGCATGCACTTTCTCCTTGATTCATAATTATCTGTTTTTCTTTTTTAAATCACTAAGCTGTAAATTGGAATGATAATAGGATATAAAATTAGGGGCTAAGACATATAGCATCATTTTCCTAGCAGTTTTTTTTCTCCTGTTGCTTGCATTGCTGCTTCTCTTTGAGACTTGATGTTCCTTACAGAACTACATGGAGTCAAAGTACACTTCCTCTTTAGTCCTTCGATGGACTGAGTGCCTGTGTGGAAAGTGTGTTGTGAGGGAAGTTACCGTGGAAGAGTTGGAACCACACTAGGTTGAGAGCGGAACGCTGGTACCTGGTGGTTGTACTTGTTATGGTTTGAAAAAGTCAGTTTTTTTTCAGTTAGGTATTAAACCAAGCTACGGTTTTAGAACTGCTTCTTTTATCTTTTTTCCTTAAAAATAAATTACATATTTAGAAAAGGAAATGAATGCTTGAAACCAAAGAGGGAAGCCTGAAACTTCAGATGATAACCACAAGTTCAGTCAGTTCTGAACCTGAAGATTCTGTGTTCTTGCCCAGACTGCCAGCCATGGGTACAGGTGTTTGGGTGGGCCCTAGCAGAAGGCCATGCTCTTGTTGATGCACTTGGAGTGACGGAGGGTCCTCTCCAATGGTGGCACGAATACTCTCTGCCAATGTAGGCAGCAATGTCCTTGCTGCTTGTGCTGCTGTTATGAACAGACATTGATTGCAGTATGGCTCAGTTCTTCAGGGGGAGGGAGACAAGTCAGATGGGCCTAAGGGTGCAGCCTATAGTTTTCTCTGCTCTGTGGGGTTTGTAATGGCTGCAAGGTATCCTTGGAGGTGGTGGCACCTCACAGGCCTTCCCACAGCCCGGCCTGCCACGTCGCTGTGTGCTCAGCCTGTGGAGGAACTGCTGCTGAAACTGCTGGGTTGTGGGGTGGCCGTGGGTGCTCATGGGAAAGCAGGATGTGCCCAAGGCAGGGCTGTGTTTCTGTTCTGCTCAAGGGGGGGCAGCAACGTGCTTATGAAGTACAGGTGAACCTCAGGATGCTGGGGTAGCTCCTAACTCTAAAGGAGGAGCTTGCCAGCATACGCTTATGAAAGCTAGCAAACTAGGTAAAGGATCTTTGTGCATTCTAAAATAATGATCTTCCTGTATTTGCAGAGAAGTATTTTATTTAGTGACAGTATTTTTTTTTTTTTTTTCAAAAATATAAAACATGTAAAAGCTGAAGCCATATATTTACTGTGATTTAGGTTAACTATTATCAAATTGTAGTAATTTGGAATTACTGCAATTGAGAACTTGGAATTACAGTGCTTTTTCTCCTGTATGAATGGAGCCATCTGAAATTAGTATGTATATGCATACATAATTACTAAGTTAACCCATCTCATAAGTGTGTGCGTGTGTATAAGCAATATATATATATTTTGTGTGTGTGTATGTATATATATAAATAAATGTAGTGACAAAACTGCTCATTCTTATTACCTTTCTCAGAACCTTTTGTAAAGATAGAATCACTTAGGTTGGAAATGTCCTTCAAGATCATCAAGTCCCAGCTATCAACCTGACCTACAGACTCTGATCATTAAACCATGTTCCTTAGAGCCACATCCACATCTCTTAAATATCTCCAGAGATAGGCACTTGACCACTTGGCAGCCCATTCCAATGCTTGACCACCTTCTCCATGGAGAAATTCTTCCAAATGTCCCATCTAAACATCCCCTGGCACAGTTTGAGACCAGTATGGAATGGTTACATGAACTAGTGGGTATCAAACAAAGCCAGATTTAAGCAAAATGAAGTTCAGGCCCTGACCCATGAAAAAATGGATAGATCAGTGGAACTGATTTCTAAAGAGTGTTGTGGATGCTAAAAACTTACATAGATTTTAAGGGAGGCTGGGTAAGTTTACAAAAGGTAAATTATTTGAGACTTACTATATATAGAAAATCACATCTGGCTTGGAAAGATCCTCAGGAGGAAAATGGGAGAGTATTTGGGATATATATGTTATCACTCTTCCTACAGCATCTATTTGTAACAGTTGTTGGAGATCGGGTGGCTCAATGGAAATGGATCTCAGACTAACCCAGTATAACTGCTCTCATGCACTTTCCTTATATCCTGTTGCTAAAACTGATCCTGACTTCGTAATTCTTTTTCTAATCCTAGTTCAGGTATGGAAATCAAACTTTTAGCACACAGTCTTAGATGAATTAAAAAAATCATGACTTGCCCCCTCCTCTACAAAGCACTTAGCACTCCCTTAACTCTTAGTTTATACTTTCTCATCCCCTAGTGCAAAACAGAAATGTGAGGCCACAGAAACAAAATGGGAACGTTGCTTACAGTTACGGGAAGGACCACTGAAGATAAGGCTAGTTAGAGGAGTTTTACTCACATAATTAAATAATGACATTTCAAGGAAGGAATGGGAGACTTCAGCACAGGGAACCTATCCCTGATGTTCATCCCGCTCGTTGTATATCAGTGTTTTATACTTTTAACACATTATTTTCTGACCAGATTCCTGGTCTGTTGGATTTGCTTTACCGGAATCAGAACACAGGCAACTGATCTTAGGGGGGAAGAAAAAAAAAAAAAAAAAAAAGCAGTTGAGCTTTGACAGTTTATAATATTTTTAATCAAATTTGTTTTTGAAGCATGGCTTGCCCTTTGAGGGTGTCATCTTTCCTTCTATTTATATCCTAATTTTCTTTCCTTTTAAATAAGTCAAACTGGCCTCCCCTGTCTGTTCACTGATGGAAGTGGATGTTCCATGTAATGCAGTCTGCTTATTTTATCACTGTGGATGTGAAATTCCTGTTTGTTTCTATCATTCTGACTAATGCTTTAATATATTACAAAGAATACTTTCTCTTTGTGTTCTCTAGGTACGTTTCTCATACATGCGGATGAAATATCTCTTCATCTCTTGGTTAGTAGTATTTATTGGCAGCTGGGTTATGTATGTCCAGTACTCTACCTACACAGAACTATGCAGAGGACATGACTGTAGGAAAATAATAGTAAGTACGCTTAGCATAGCTTTTTTCTGAAGTGTTTGTCTGGACTAATTCCACAGCCAGTTCAGTCACTGCCAGATGTAAATTAATCAAATGCTACTATTCTGTTGTGTTGAAATAATACTATATCTTCTATTACAGATAAAACCAGTTATTTCTTACTGTTGTTTTGATGTAGGGTTATTAAAATTTTCTTTGATTTCCCTTTCCCCCCCTTTTTTTTTTTTTTAACTTCTTTCAAGGGTCAGATGTTGGGAGAGAGATGGTTGTTGCCTCCTTTTTTGGTCAATGTATTAAATACTTTTCTTCATGTTTGTTTCAGTGTGACAAATACAAGACTGGAGTTATTGATGGGTCAGCATGTAGCAGTCTTTGTGCAAAAGGAACACTGTATTTTGGAAAATGTTTGTCCACAAAGCCCAATAAGCAGGTAAGGCTTTACTCATCTAACTTATCTTTATCATTTCCCACTGAAATCTCAGTGATTCTGTGTGCAGGCATTGCTCTAACTTCCTTCTATTGATTTTAAGACACACAGACTGTGCCTCTGAGAGGCTGAAGGGGCAGAGATTATAATGTAGCATTTCCCTTTTGCAGATTGCCTGCTAGAGAAGCTACATCACAATGAGGAGCAATGCAGTTCTGCTCCTGTTCCGCACTTTGTACTTTAACATGACTATGCTTTATTGATTGGGAACTGCTCTGCTGGGATCTGAGTGTGTCTGGAGGTGGTGATAGTCTATGTGGTTCCTGCCTGTCCAGGTGCCTGCCCCTTTCCACTGTGTAGGCCCGAGTCCCAGAGATTTGGATGATCTGGCTAAAGCAGCTGATTTTATTCAGAGGGAGTTGCCGGTTTTCTTGTCTGTAGGGCATTAAGCTGTAGCAACTTTTCTGATCCAGCAGACAGTGCAGCTGTAGAAACGGCTGTGCTTGTATAGGTGAGAAGACACCAAGATACATTCAGAATCAAGAACCATCAGCCATAGCAGTGGCCTCTGCATAAGCTGCTGTAGCTGCCTAGATCTGCAGTTTCAAGTCAAATCCCAAGTACAGCACAGATATGTTGGAGTTAGTTGCTCTGTTTCCCTGAATACACATCATGCATAATTTCAGTGTTCCATTAATGCATTCAGGTGAATTTTTGATAACTGTGTTATATGGATCACTTGTGTCTAGCTGAAGAGTAAGCAAAGAAGTTTTCCTGACTGAATCCTCACAGTCTTGTAGTTTAAAAGAGCAGGAAGCCTGTAACTTCCATGAAATCTTTAATTCCACAGTTACAGAATCCAGTTTCCAAGGAGATTATGAGATCCTTCCACATTTTGACAATATGCCTACCCATGCTCTTGCACAGCATACTATCTCTCTGCTATCCTGCTTCCCAAACAGAATCAGCAGACTCTTAACCTAAGCAAAGATACAGAATCATAGAGTTTCCGGGTTGGAAGGGACCCGCAAGGATCATCGAGTCCAACTCCTGGGTCCCCAAAGGACCACCCAAAAAATCAAACCATGTGTCTGAGAGCATTGTCCAAATGCTTCTTGAACTCTGGATAGTAATGCCAGGATACTGTTTATCAAGCTCTTTATATTTTGACAGTATAGTGTCTCATAAGTCCCTGCAATAGTGTATTGTATTTGAAGCTGCCACTGTTTTAATGTACTGTGTGCACTGTCTGTGAACAGGACTCAGTGTACTCATCTGTGCTGCTGCTTGACTTCTGAAGCAGCAGTTGGGGTTCAGATGATATTCAGATGGACTTCCACAGTGTTTTTATCTCTCTACCTGCATAGATGTATTTAGGAATCTGGGGAAATCTTCAAGGAGTTATAAAATGCCAGATGGAAGAAGCTGCTCAATTTGATTTTGGTACTGATCCAGAACCAAGGAAGGAAATAGTTCTATTCGATAAACCAACAAGAGGAACCACTGTTGAGAAATTCAAAGAAATGGTGTATGGTCTTTTTAAAGTAAGTATATGTCTGGTCATTTTATTGTGACATGCTTATGTTTTATTGGCTTATTTTTCTGTAGCTGGAGAGAATGCCCTATTGTACGAGCCTTGTCCAAGTAAATGTTGGAAAAATAATCAGCTCAAAAATAGTTTGTCCCAGAGGTGCTTACCTTAAAGTTAGAAGCAACTAACAATTTTTTCCTTACTTTTTAACAGGTGGAAGCTGGTATGCATCTTGCACATCTACAGCTTTCATTGGTATAGAAAAAATATATTCATAATATATACATGCTTCTGCTACTTTGAAACTTGTTGCAATAACCCCAAAGACAAGCACAATTTGAAAAGTGTTCATGTTTGGGAAGTGTTACTGTGTTAACTGAACTATATATTTTTTCTGTTGCTTAATGCTACAACAGAATTTTATAATATGAAGTCATTATGTTTGTGTGTCAACACTGATTTGGAGCTTTATGTCCTAAAATTCTCCTGCTATTGACATAGCTCGTATGTCTCCAGTGCTAGAAATAAGGCTGTTCTAGCTGAGTGAGTGTATGTGTACTAACGTGCACACATATAATAAAGTTATGTAAAAGCTGATGATAGTTGCTAACACATTACAGTGGCTGTCTCTCGGATTGGATGTGCAGCATGTTTTTAGAATAGGTTTTAGGAAAATTTAAGAAATGTCTGTGTGACATTGTTTCTGTGTGCATTGTTAATAATTGAAAATGCAATGGTTCTGACTCCAGCAATGGTTTTTTCTTCATATTGATACAATGGACATGGCTGTATCAGTAACAGAATTAAGTATTTCAGTGCACTTACAGTACGAGGTTTGTACTAGAGGTCTTAGAATTTTGTATAGTTGTCTGAAGTAAAGTTTGTGGTGTAATTTCTCTACACCTATAAGGCTTAATCAGCTGAAAACGAAACCCGCTCTAAACATCTGAATTCTACTTACTTTTTATAAGAAAATGTTTACCAAGCTACTCTGTTCTTGGTCAGACTAGTCTTTAGAAAAATCAGCATTTGAATTCTAATCCTTGCATTTTGAAATGCAAAGAACACTGGTACTTTCAGAAGATTGTATGCTGGGTGCTTTGGAAAACAGAACAAGAAGAACGCTCCTCAGGCATCCTGGCAGCAAGTCTTGTAACATCTATAACCAATGAACACTAGAACATAATATACCCTACCATACCAAAAGGAGGGAGAATTATGGATGGATTGCTGGTAGTTAATGAACTTAATCTTTTTTGTTTGTTGCTTTTAGGCAAAGTTGGGTGAACAAGGAAATCTTTCAGAACTGGTTAATCTCATCTTATCTTTTGCTGATGGAAACAAAGATGGTAGAGTTTCTTTGCCAGAAGCAAAGTCTGCATGGGCACTTCTGCAGCTAGATGAGTTCCTGTTAATGGTGATCTTACAGGACAAAGAACATACTCCCAAGCTGATGGGTTTTTGTGGGGATCTTTATGTGATCGAAAGAGTTGAATATACCTCTCTCTATGGAATCAGTCTTCCATGGATTATAGAACTTTTCATTCCTTCTGGCTTCAGAAGAAGCATGGACCAGTGGTTTACTCCATCATGGCCAAGAAAGGCAAAAATAGCTATAGGGCTTTTAGAATTTGTGGAAGATGTTTTCCATGGACCTTATGGAAACTTTCTTATGTGTGATACAAGTGCCAAAAACTTGGGATACAATGATAAATATGATTTGAAAATGATGGACATGAGGAAAATTGTGCCAGAAATGAATTTGAAGGAAATGATTAAAGATCGTCCTTGTGAATCAGACATAGACTGTGTCTATGGTACAGACTGTAGAACTGTATGTGACCAAAGTAAAATGAGATGTACCACAGAAATTATTCAGCCAAACTTGGCAAAAGTCTGTCAGCTACTTAAAGACTATCTGCTTCGTGGTGCTCCTTTGGATATTCATGAAGAACTAGAAAAACAACTATATTTGTGTATTGCCCTTAAAGTCACAGCAAATCAGATGGAAATGGAGCATTCTTTAATACTCAATAACCTAAAAACATTGCTGTGGAAGAAAATTTCCTATACAAATGATTCTTAGCTTCTCCACCAGCAGAAATACTGATGCCTGCCTGCCATTAGAGGTGGCCTACCATGTTTGATAAAAATGATGTGCAGCTTTTTTTAAGACCCTTCTTTACCCAGATTTCAGGAATGGCTCTTTTACTCTTGCCCTTTAGTCAGTACTGTATGACAAAGCTTTTCAAAGGATGAACATACAACTAAGCAATCAGGCAGAGGCCAAAAGCACTTCTGGAGTTCCAGGGTGCTGTTACAGAAACAAAAACAACCCTGCATGCTTGATTGTTCTGTGCACTTTGTCAGATCTTGAATAGGACGAAAGTACTCAGTGTGCCACCACATCAACTAATGCAACATCATACAAATATGTGAAAATTGTTGTTCACTTGTGAAATACCTGGAAGAGATTTTTATCCTGAGTAGTTTTGAGGATCCACCACTACTGTAAATAGTGTGGCTGAGGCCAAGCTGCTGTTGCGTATAAACTGAGCTGCACTTGAAGTTTACTAATACCTTGGCATAGCAGAATTTGCACATTAATAGATAATTTTTAAACTATGGAAAAATTTATTCTGGAACTGATAGGTTGTAATATGAGATTTAAATTAGTTTTTGTTTATACCTTGTTACCTCATACTTGCATCTTGAATGTTTTAGTTCAACACTTTAAAGTCCAACCATGTTGGGAGCCAAGATCTTTAGGATGTTATTACTTAAAAGGATGTACATACTCTAGCAGCAATATAAACATTTTTTGAAAGTGTAATTATTTTACTTCTAACTGAAGTTAAGCTGTGGAAAACTTTGAAAAGTAAGTCTGTGGACTATGCCATTTTATAAGATAATTAATTTTAATAAGTGCTGATAGCAAAAATGTATTAACAGCTTAAAAAAAGAAAACCTGCATAGTAAAAACCTGCTTTGTGACAAATTAAACAAGTAACAGTTGTGTATAAAGTCTTGAATCTTTACTGCCCACAAAAACTTAGCTATACACTTGTGCTTAAATCCTCCCTAAATACTGCAGAAAGGCAAAGCTGGGTCACAACTGCAGGACAGAAGTTGAATTGTTCAGGATTATAGTTTTGATTTTTTTTTTCTTTACTTTTTTTAAAGATTACATAGCAAAAAATTAGCAGACTAGTTAAATTTGCAAAAATGGAGGTAATAGCTAGTAACAAGGTAGAATGGCATGCTGTAGAATGTCTTGTTTTTTCTAGTAGTATCTATCAGTCATAACTCTCCAGTCTTAAGTGACCACAATCTGATCCTGGCACTCTACGTGACATACCACTATTATACTTTTAATCAGCATCCCTGCTGTTTCTTCAATTTTCATCTGTCCTCACACTTGTACAGAATGGGATGTGCACCTTAATACTGTGCTCAGTGCTTATCTGTTAATGTTTAATTTATAAATGTTTTAGGTATGAAGCAGTCAAAAGCCTTAGTGATTTTTAGTAGCAGTCATCCCTGTTCCTCAAGATAGCTGGCCCCTTAATTCAGTTTCAGTGTAGGTACGGATGAGCTTTATTTCATTATTTAAAAAGTTGTTTATTTGTGTAAAGGTCCGGTATTAAATGCCTTTCTTGAATAAGTAAGCCTAATATAGGACTAAAATCAGATCACTTCTCCATACTGCATGTCGTATTATGCAGCTTGGGCTAAGAATTGTGCTCTTTGTAAACACCAGCTTTTTTAGTTTAAGAATGACTATGCTATGCTAACTATTGTCTCTTGATGTGGTAATATCCTTCATCCTGGAGCTAAATTAAGTATTTGTAACCAGCACTGCACTCAATGTAAAAGCAGTCACATTCTTGGTGGAAAAAAAAATCTGACTAATTGCTACTAGGTTTGGGGGAAAAAAAGTCTTGGAATCCAAAGTACAGTTGGGTATATTAAACAGCTTTTTGGAAAAACTGGAAAATAGTAGTGCCATTTGTTGTATAGAGCCTTCATTTTTATTGCTGTTGCACCAAGTTTGAGCTTTCATTGGAAAAATACACTTTTAAAATAAATAACAGGCCTCCTTTTTTCTTTCAATAACTGTCACTATCTTTAAGCAAAACTCAGCCCTGTAGTCTCCTTGACTCTTGTTCTCAGTGTGCAAGCAACTTCAGTAAGTCTAATGAGAAACAAGTATCTATGAACCTGAGATGAAGGATAAAATAAGGCAAGTCACATCCTCTGTGATTATGTGTACGCAACTTAGAGAGGAAATTCCCTTGTCTGATCACTGAAGAGTGTAAAAGGTTTAACCTTAAGACAATACCTGTTCCAGCAGCACTAAGACTGTGGAAGTACTTATTTCACTTACTGGAGGAAGCTTAAATACCTCAAGATATATTCCTGTCAGCTTCACTAAGTCACAGCAGGATAAATGTTGCTGTACATATTCCTGAAAGCTTAAGGCTACCTAAGATTTTTACTTAAGATACATACTGATCTCCAATAGTATTACATAATCTGAAAGAAAAGCTCTAAAGCAATAAAACTGATTTTTTTTAAAAAATTCAATCTTTTCGAAGTTAGAAAGAACAAGTTCTTTTATGTATTTTTTTTCTTACGAGTTACATTAATTTTTATCAGTATTTTCCTTTGATATGGGAATAATTCTAATGTGGTAGCCTTGTCTTCCACACTTTTCTTTTCTGAAGGAGTTCATATAAAAATTCTTAAGGCTACAGAATAGCTGAATTATAAACATATTCTAATCTTTGTAATATAATTAATAAGCCAGTCTTACACAGTTGCTTACTCAGTAAGTTTATTGCCACTTCTTCCAAAGCTTCATAGAAAATTGTGGAAGTTGTCTTAACTATCAGCTGCACGCTCCTGAGCCCTGAGGAAGCTAGCCTTCTTCTGAGCAACACGGTCTTTCTTCTGGGCAAGGGACATCTTGGAACTGTTCACTCTGCAACATAAACCCAGGGTATGATATATCCAGAGCAGAAATAAGCAAAAGGCTGGCCAAGAAAGCTGAAGCTGCGATTAAGAATTCCATACTAGAACATATTGCCACTTCAGTAACATGCTCTATTTCTTAAGATATCGTTGCAGCACCACCAGAAGTATGCTAACAGTAAGTTAAACTGTGCTTAACCAAAAAGCACAGTTAAGCTCCTGTAAGGACTAAACAGTAAGAAAGCCACTGCAGTATCTGTGCCTTAGTTTTTCTCCCAAATTCCTGAATAATCCCAATAGTTTAGTACTGACTAAGTAGTCAACCTGCCCTCTCCTGAGGAAAAGTAGCCTTCCCTCTGAAAACACAAGGATACTAAAATACACGCTTAAGGAATGCCAGTTATTTAGGCCACAGGTATGCTCTGCTATTAGAGATTTTTTTTTTTTTACAGTTAATGGCTCTTAAATTTTTGATTCTTTTTTGTTGAAAGTAACTCCTGAAGTTACACATAACTGGTTATATCTTCATTTGATCTAAAACACCTGAGTTTTGACACAAGTGTCCTATCTGTTCCAACCTAACTGAAGTCATGTTCATGTTTACCTCTTTTTCTTGAATTCTCTCTTGGGTTTCTTTTCATGGACTGGATTATCCCGTATAGCAGCATGGGCTTTTTTGTACATTTCTTCCATCTTGGGGGTGGAAAGAAAAGGTTGTTACTATTTTAGGATCGTATCAAGAAATAACATACCCTTCGCAGAGACAGTGCTAGAAAAAGGTTTCATCACAATACAGCTTACAAGTTTGTGTGGTTCCCTTTACAGTATTTTCTTCATGCAGAGCATCACTGTTACAACATACTGAAAATCCCTGTCCGTCGCTACACTATGATTTTGATTGAAATATCCAAAATGGCAGCTTGGACACAAAACCAAGGAAGTATTTTTACCCCTATTTTACATGGAGTGAATCAAGGATGTAGATTAACTACATACTGCTTCCAAGTCTCTTAACTACAGGCTAGCAGAGAATAGCTATTTCCTCTGCAGCCTACTTCCTAGGGGCTCATTTCCCTGTATTTAAATTAAAAGGGAGTACAGAAAATTACTCTACTTCCACGTAGAGTAAAATAATACTTACTTTCTTATACAGCTAACTGCTCTGAAGACTTAGTTCTTGTATTAAACGAAAATTACATAAACCCTTTCATCAGATGCACAATCTTACCACTTCTCACAGACCCTCCCCTGCATAAGTTATTATTCTTTAACATGTAAGACAGGAGCATGGAAGTGAGCTGTTCAGTTACATGAATCAGAAAACCCTAGCCGCTCTGTCCCAAAGACAACTATGTCTCTATAAAGGCATTGATTTGCTGATGGTTAATTATGACTAGACCCCAGCTGTGAAAAGATTCTTTAGATTAACATTGTTTAGTAATTTAAATACAGTTAAATTTTTTAAGTAAAGATTACATAGCAAAAAAATAGCAGATTGGTTAAATCTGCAGAAAAAAACAGAAGAACCTACAGTAATAAAGGTATAAAGAAGTTAGCTTTTAATTGCCCAGAAAAGGGACATTAGAATGTTTGTTTCACTTGTCTAGAGTGCAACCAAAAGAAACCAAGTTTATTACAGGCAGCAGACAAGCCATCTGAAAGACATTTCATAGTTGAAACTAGCAAAAGAAGCACTGTGGTAATTCCACAAATCTGTGTTTTGTGCGATATATTCAGAAAGGTGATGTTGCACTGAAATAAGATATACAACACTCAGAATATACTTCATCAGATGCTAGCTTCTGCAACAGAACTAGCTTGGGATTTTCTGTATTTGCCACAGGCCTACAGCTACCTCTAGTCATATATCATAAAAAAGATGTGATATAGAGCACATCTTCAGTTACCCCAGCTGCAGAAATGGCAGGCTGCAGTGCAGGATTAAGAATGATTGGGTAGCCAAGCATGGAAACTGTTGATTTAATTTCTGTATCAGGAAAAAGGTATGTGGTCTATCTTAGGATGCAGTCCTGTAAGCTTATATTTTTAAGCAGAATGCTAAGCATCAAAGAATGAAAAATCACTTTCCTTTCAAAAGACCTACTATATACTACAGATCCCTCAATAAGGGGAAAAAAATATATTTTTTTACATGGAGAACACACAACATAAACCACATTCCTGTTTTACATTATCAAGCTTTTTTGCATTACTGAGAAATCCCAACACAAGGCTTTATCAGCATCTCTACTAATGTGCAAGAGCCAAATAGACAGATCTTACCCCATCAGGTGTCACATTGTTCTTTATGTACTGGGAGAATTGTTTTTTGTAAGCATCTTCATCCTCCTCCATCAGGTAACGCATATAATCTGCAACATTTTGGCCCATGATATGCTTGCGGTGAACCTCTGCATTGAATTCTTTGCTTTCCGAGTCATAACCAGGGAAACGCTTGGTACTGTGAAAGAGCAGTTACATTCAGAGTAAGACATACTGCCAAACACTGATTCAGAGGCAAGCTTCCACAAAAAAGTAACTGTTGGATCAGATTCTGCTATAGATAACTGAGCGATAGGACCCTCTACTTAAAAATGGAAAGATAAAGAAAATGAAGAAACGGAAGTTCATCTCAGCTGCCATCAGTCCCGTCTTGAAACAATGCAGTACATCATATACACACCATGGACCAATTACAGAGTGCTCAGTCACGGGGGTATCATCACGTAGCAGCCAAGTTAGAAAAACTGAAGAATTAGTCAAGAATAACAGGACAGCATCAGGGAGTAGGAAATACACAACAGATCTCTGAATTGTTTTCCCCACTGCTGCTGTCAGAAAGCAGCAGTTAACTGTATTATTAGTGTTAAGTAACACTACCAAAAAAATCTTGATTTTGTCACTCATAGCTTCTGACAGGAATTACCAAAACTGCATGCAAGTTCTATCAGAATTGCACCAATAGATTAAAAAACAACCAACCAAATAAAAGAGAACTACCCCAGAACCTACACTAAAATAATAATTACCAGGTTATAACAAAACTATTTCAGCACAAAAATGACAGTGTATTTAGACTGTCATACACAGAAATATCTCAGGTAATTCTAAAGGGATTTTTCCAGACAGACTAGATTACCTGTGAGGGATGGAGAGACCACCATCCACTGCACCCTTCAGAGCACCAAAAACTTTGTTTCCAGTAGTAGTTCTGGCAAGACCTGCATCAAGGTAGCATGTGAAAGCTCCAGGCTTTCCATCCACACTTTCCACATTGTATTCATCACCAGTCACTTCAACTTGGCCTTCATAGATCTTATCAAGGCCAAATTTATTCAGAAGCTGTGGGAAAGGGAAAATAAAAAAAGAAAAAAAGCATATCTGAAAGTCTGACCATTTACTGACAAAATTAAGAATCACCATCAGTTCAGAACACAAATTTGTAGCAGAATCTCCATGCTTTCAACCAACTTCTTTATCAAAATGACGTACTCCATACTAGTAACAAAGTTTATAATAACTGCCACTGAAAGCATGCCTGTTATATTTCAACTTCTTGTTCCAACCTGTATGTCAGGAAACTTGAAGCTTATTCACATGCTCATATGGAAAATGGATAAATGGGGCTTACACACATCTGAACTCCTGAAGTGACATTTCTTACATTTTTATCCTGACTCCCTCCCTCCAACAAACTTAAGTGCTGAGACTTAAAAGTTGGCTGCTGGGCTTGAAATTGGATGTTGTCATACTTCTCACTGTGATTTGACAGTCACAAGAGGCCATCAAATCTATACGGTAAAGAGGAAAAGTTAGTATTTAGAGAAGCCTGCAGGATCTGGTATCTATACTAACTCGCCACTTAAGAAAGTAGGCTTTCCCTAAGTAGGCTTTCCCTTTTGAAAGAAAACCAGAAAACCAGAACAGCTACTTCCAGACCTTTTGTCAGATACTTACCCTGCGTGCCAAAAGCAGACCTGTGCAGTATGCTGCTGCATAATTAGTCAGGCCAACCTTCACACCGTATTTTGGCAGCTCATGGGCGTAAGCAGCACAGACAATCATGTCACCCTCAATCCTAGCATAGGCAATCTGACAGCAAAAAAAAAAAAAAAAGTTAGTTTTCTCATTGTAATGCTGGGTTTAATTTACTATTACTTTGGCATCTACTTAAGCCAATAGGCATTCTGTATGAAACGTCCAGCAAACTGCCAACCAAGCTCACAGGGTTGTGCATCATTTTTCTTTTCAGAAGTCTCTTACAGCATAATTAAATCCTCAGTTACAGAAGCTAAGAATTCAAATCCATATTAGGGCAGAGAAAGTAGATGACGGCAACCCCTTTCTTTCATTTCTTCACATACATCAAGATGCCAGGAAACTCTACAAAAGCAACCTTGCAAATAATTATTACATACATAGATGAATTCTGTCCCACTTTCTGCAGGTAGCTCTCATATAACACGGCATGTAAATCACCTTAGAAAAATGCAAAAGCACTTAAGAGTTTGTGAGGACAGGTTACTTTATGGAATGATTTTATTAATGGATCTGAGATCTTCACAATCTCAGGGGTCTCCTGTGATACAGCAGTAATATCAGATTTGTTTCTACTGTTCCTTTCACATATAGAACCTTCTCCCTTTGACTCCCACATCTCCTCCACACCTAAAAGCTGCCCCTTCTTTCCAGATTTTCCACATACTGGAAAGGCACTATCTGTCAGATACAAGTGCCTGCCACCACCACTTCTTGTTTTGAGTTTCAGAGATAAAGTAACTTTGCCAAGGTCATACAGTTTAGCCAGAACTGATTAAAACTGGTGCTCTACCATTCTCTATAGGTAACTACTCAATGAGGAAACAACAAGCATTTCCAGCTTTAAGCTTTACACATATTCATGATAGAACAGGCCTAAGTTTTTAGCTTCAAAATTAATCAAAACATTCTGAAAATAAACCAAGAAAGTGAACTACAGCGAGAAACTGCATTACACAATGCAAGACGCAACTTAATAACCATGAAAAAGTGACTATTCTTGTCAGTCTCCTTTAATCTCACAGGAAAGTTCTTGTAAAGCGTATCTGCTTCCTACGATCCACACTAACATCACAGTGAAGACCTCTTGGAAGTGAGGGCACCTTTATAAATAAGGTAACAGTAAATGCAGGTTGACCCGTCCCACAGTCAGTTCTGTTGTCTCCAATCAAGCAAAAAAGCCTCTCTTTTCAAAGCACTAAGTTTTAACCCAGCAGAAAAGATGGAGAATTACTTCATTTCAAGGTTGGTAAGTAAGTGACAAGCACCACAAACCTTACCTGGCAAATGATGTCTCTGTTGGTAACACGCACAATCATCCTATATTTAGGGGTGTTGTACTTGTTTTTATCCTGAATTACCAAACGCTTACGAGCATAGTAATCAGTTTTTCCCTCTGAAAAACAGCAGTTATAGGCGTGAGGGGAGGGGAGCATTACTTGCCAATGTAATTTAATTAAGTAGTACAGGGAAGTTAACTATACCTCTCCTTCTCCTGAATTTCACTTGGTATCTCTTGAAGTAGGCCTTATTCTTGACAACTTTCACAAACCCCTTGAATAAGAAATATAACTATATGTTATTAATGTGTAACCATGTAAGCCAAGGCCACTTAAAATGAATTAATTCTGCTATAAATAAAACAGCAATAAATCCATAATAAAGTAACAGGTCATCTTACAGATGAGCTGAGAGTCATCTCAAAAAAAAAAAAAAAAAGCACAGAATTCGTATCCTTCACAACAACTTTTCTTCTCCTGAAGCCACATGAAGTCAGGGGCAAACCAGACATTACAGCCGATACCTAAAAGTCTGTCTACACAGACTGAAGCAGTAAGTAAGGTCACTCCCACTCAGCTTATTTTCCTGGAGAGCTCTCCAGCAGCACCCCGTTCTCCTCTAATCCTCAGCTACTGACCGACAGCAGCACAGACCAGGAGGGAAAAAAGCACAAAAGGAGACCTAGCGAGGCGTGCGGCCGGGCGCTGACCAGCACCTGCCAGGTTTCAGCGCGGAGACCCCGCGGCAGGGCCGGGGGCAGCCCCCCGGGCACCTCCGGCCTCCCCTCGGCCCGGGGGGCTCCGTCCCCGCCGCCGCCAACCCGCTCCCGCCCGGCGCCGGCCCCGCTCCCTCCCGCCGCCGCTCGCCGGAGGCTGGGCCGGGCCCCGCCGAGCCGCCCCGGCAGCCATTGCCACGCTGGAGCCGGCGGCGGGCCGGGCCCCATCGGGCTCCATCCGGGCGGGCCGGGCCGCGTGGCGGGCAGCGAGCGGCGGGGCCGAGTCCCCCCCGGCGCGCGGGTGCCGCAGGGCCGGTACCGACCATCGTGCCAGGTACTGTCCGGTCTAGGCCTAGGCCGGGGCCCGCTCCGCACAACGCCTGCAGCCAGCAGCAGGGGGGAAAAGGCCGCGCCCACCGCGCAGCCGCAGCTCCACGGCGGCACGGCTCGGCCCGGCTCGGCCGCCCCCCGGCGGAGCGGAGGAGCCATGGCGTCGTGCCCCCCGGCCCTGCCTCCGGGCGAGGAGCAGCCCGGCGAGGCGGCCGGGTGGTCCTTCGAAGCGACTGCTTCGTCCTTAAAAGCTGAAATGCTAGGGGGTGTAAGTGCCCTCTGTTTCCTCGGGGGAGTTATCGCCGTTGGTTGAACAGTAAATACCTGCAGCCAACCCAACTCCAGTGGAATGCAATTCCTAAGCTGGAGCTGCTCAGAGCGATCGGTATCTGATTAAATAAATCGAGAGCACGGTGCAGCTGCTGCTGTGTGTATATGCGGGAACAAACAGGTCGAGTGCTATCGCGTTTCTTGGTGTTATTGGAGTGAAGTGCGCAAAGCCAACACCTCTGTACCCGACACATTTGTCCACTTAGCCACTTTACAAAAGATAAACCAAACCAGTAATTTTTATTCACGAAGCAACGTTTTTAAAAGTCATGCATTTGCTATAAGTAACCACAGGAGAACAAAAGAAAGAAGAAACCTCAAGGGTCAGCAAAGCACCAGTGTGATTCCACACCACTAGCTTCAGAAGTTATCAAACTAAGTCTGGATTTTGGAAAGCTAAGGTTTCTACCTACTCTTCAGTTTTTACGTACAAGCAACCCTTGCTGAGCACAGCATCTTGTCTGCTCCCCCCCCC